>NC_088853.1:16984197-17285268 GCF_963853765.1 Magallana gigas | reverse complement strand
AGCTTCTCGAGGAGGAACCGGAACTTGCGTGGTTTTCTCCACGCGCATGGGTGATGCGAGAACTGTATGATGAAATGATGGACTGATAATGGAATTAAACTGTGTACAATCTTTTCCTTCCTCAAATTGTATATAACTTACTACTTTGGCTTGAAGACCTTGAAAGTGTCAGGAATATTTTTGAATGTTACTGGTTTTAAAGGTAATTAAAATAATGCGTTGTATTTTGCATCAGTGTGCAATTGTTAATTTTGATTTGTTGATAAAACATTTAAATTCAGTCATTAAAGGTACCACATCATTAATTCAACGTTTAGTTTTACATTCACATGCTAATCTCTTATATTTCCTTTTCCACGCAATACCTTAAATTCCCAAACAAGAAATGCACGCATGAATTTCCGTATTTCATTAATTTTTCCCTATTTTAATAATTTCGGGCAAAAAAAAAATAAAGAAAAAAAAACAATCATGGTTCAGATATATTCACCGTTCCGTTAACTCATATCAAACAGAAAAAACACAATTAATTAGATTTGGTGAATAGTTGTTTTATTTATCTTGAAAAGTTCGCTGTGGTTGAGATATTTGTTCATTCATTAGTTTAATGGCAAATTAAGAAGACCGCATACAAATCTAACAACGAATATAATAAATGGCGCTCTGATTTTGACGAGCACCAACTGTGTACAACAGTTCTGAAGTAACATATGTCTATGTACATGTCCATGCTAACAATATGTACTGCTTAATACATCCATAGAACTATAATTAGATTAGGGTTTTGTAGTCTCAATATACAATATTCCTATACATTCAGTTGTTGTTGGTTTTTGATTAAAAGGTATATTTTAAACAAAAAATTAAATTAAGGATGAATATGAAGTTTCTATATGTTACATGTACCTGGTGAGACATATCTTGATGGTGAAGTTTACGCTTTAATAACGGCGTACATGTAAGACTTTTTTGTGTCCCTTTTCTGCGTTTTAAGCTTTTTATAATGATGCGTATTTTAAAATCCAGTTAAAGAAACAAAAGTCCTTGAATAAGTGAGATACATGGACATGGTATTATTTATATGATCATGATGAGAATATTAGGAAAAGCACATTCTAAAATATAGCATAAAAACGATATCATTAACCAAACATTGGTGGGGAGGGGGTGTCAGCGAGAGTTTTAAAAACCTGTATGTACTATAAAAAAATCGAAGTGTAAAAAGAAAAGACGCATTTCATTCAGTCTTTATAAACTTTTTTGTCTAATAAATCATTTTCGGTTAATGCACTTGCCTTGTGAGTGAGTTTCGGGATACAATTTCAAATAAAACTTGCAGCAGACACATGACCAATGACACAAAAACTCCCAGCGAATTGTAATCAAAGTAATGAGAGTACTATTATGACGTCAACACATTATTTTAAACGATGTACATAAGTACATGTATGTGTATATAGGAACTACTCAGTATTTAAAATCAATCCTGAAAGCAGTGACATGGAGTCAACTAATATATTTATATTTGATTCATTGGATCCACTTTTTTTTCTAATTCAGTTCAGAAAGAACGCGGTACATGTAGTTGACAAACATTATCCAATGGAAACGGAATCTTAGAATAATTTCCAGCGAGAAAAAAACGGAAACGGTTGTGCATTTCTGTCGTTACTCTTTACTGCATGGACAATTCTCTTGTTTTTATTTTAGTGATTGAAACAAGTTAAAGGTAAACAGAAAATGTATAAAGAAATTCAAGGTCTTTCTCATTCGCTCACTCTGTAAGGACATTAAATTCAGTTACTATTGAGTGTTTTACACAATTTTTGGGGGAATGGTTAGTTGCTTTTTTACAATGTTGAAAGAGAAAAAAAACCATATAACATCAGGAATAAAGATAACGAATTTTCAATAAGTACATGTATTTTGTATCGGGAACCGCAATCCTTGATTAAAAGAGGTATCTTAAAACGTACCTTATTTAATGATTAACCATCTCGTGAATATTATGAAATCAATTGTTTATCTGAGAGTGTTAATACCTATTACTATTTGATATTTTAGCGTTAACTTCAGATCTATCATATCTACATATATATGCATATTGTATACATGTACTTATAATGTAATGTCAGAATGATAGATCGTTGTAACCAATGATAATGCACAAAAACTGTTCGTTCTAGGTGTAATAAACAAAATGTTTTCTAATTAATTCGCTCTAATAAATCAATGTTTGAAATATAAGTATTATGACGTTCTTATGAACAAATGAATTGACTGCTCTTGTCAATTTTATCAACTTCATGGTTCGCTTCTCCCTTAGAGGCAGGTAATGCAAATTTTTGCATATTTATTCTAGTTTGTAAAAAGCCGAAATAAAATTCATATACAAGTGTAACTAAAATATGACATCCACGGGACTCTCACAACGAACTTGATCGCGCGTGACCGGAATCAGAAGCGTGACACATCGATTCTGTCAATATATAAACAGTGGTACAGGTCATCGATTTGTACAGACTTTTGGAGTACGCAAAGGACTTGTGCTTATCCCCGAAGTGTTATCGCATTATGATGAAGGGGTTACTATTGTGCTTGCTAATTGTCATCATCGGTAAGTAAAAAAACATTATTTTCTGAATTTGCCAGTGAAATATATATGCAATGACATTTTTGTTCAAGGTTAATAATTGTTTCATTTATGTGTTTCTTCCTTTAAAAAATATATATAGAACAAGAATTTTCATACGTATTTGTTGAAGAAAGCAAGTTTCATTTTTTTTTTGTTCTATATATTTTTAAATTTCATTTGTTATAACTCTAAGTAAATGGATTCTAAATATAAATCTCATAAAGGAGACTAAGACTGTCTGTACACCTAAAATTTAAAACAGACGCTAAAATAAATTCATCTTTTTTTATCGTCATTAAGATTCATAAACATTTGACAGTTAATTTGTTTCACAAATCCGGTGTCGCGCTTTCGGTTAATATAATAAATTGTTTTTCATCTGTCACACATTTCAAGCCTGTGAAGAATGGTATTTAATTTCAACAACCATATCGTACTAATATTGTATCGTTTAGTCTCAACATCATTAAACTGCTGTTTTTGTAGCCTGGTTTTTATTATCATTTTTATCTTTTTTATAGCCCCCCCCCCCCGGCCAAAAAAAAAAATATATATCATACATCACATATACCGATTCCTTCTATGAACAAGTTATGTAGAATTTTCCCTAACTAGAACGATTTTTTTTAAAAACAAAAAATAATGAATATATTTAAATTCGTTCATCGGTTTCATTTTTTTTACCATTTTTTTTTTAAAGAGTGTATTCTTTTTTTTGATTTAGAATTGAATTTATTTGATTGGTATTTTATTTTTTGTTTTGAAATTTATCTTTTTTTTTTTTTTTTTCAGTTGAGATGGTATCTGGTAAGTAAACATTTTTTTCAAATAATCAATCAATGTTTGTTGATAATTTAAAATCCGAAAGCTGTACGAAAAGTTCGATGATTCACTTGAAATATATGAATATACAATTATGTACGGCACATTTTGTGGTTTTGTTTTTAAAATATAATGTTTGTTTGTATTTTTTTTTCATTCTTGTTTTAGATATTTATTTAGATATACTCTAAATACATGCACAAGGGAAAATAACTTACAAACATGCAATGGCGTAACTGCCTCAACACGTGGCGCGGTTCATTCAGATTTTAGTTGATATGGGACAGCTGTCGATATAATTTTGGATTAAAGTACTTGAAAAATAAATAACTTTCACTGGTTAGAAAATTTCCAATTTTACAATATTTTATTTTAGAAACTTGGACGTCGGGTAGTTGTGTCAAATAGCAATGTGACGTAGGCCTGTCTATTTCATTGCTGGCCATTCAGCCAGTAATCAACACTATTTCTCTGGCTTTTGAGCCAAGACTACGCAATCGGTGCATATTTTGCTCGAAACCGCGTCATTTTCACTTGTTTTAACGCCAAAAATAGACGTCCAACCGAAAGTCCAAGGACTTGTTAAAATGGTTCTATATTTGTCTTTGACCAACATGGAATAACCTTAATTACTTTGCTTCAGCCTATCCTTGGCCGTCTTGGGGGACTAACCCGTGGGCACGCCCTCAATACCCTTCTTCTCCGTGGAACCCCTGGAGTCCACAGGCGTACTTCGCAAGAGAGTTCTACGATGAATTGTTTGATTAAGAGAAACATTTGGTAAGACTGCTTATCTTTAATGCATGTATAATGAAACTTTTGTTCTGTGTATTTGTTTGTTTTTTTTGTTTTGTTTTCTTTGTTTCATTGTTTGTTATTTCGTTTTGTTTTTTAAGGATGCAGTTTTTTTTCTTGTTTTTTTTTTTGTTAGACAACGAACACTCAATAAATGCTATGACATTTTGTGTTAAACGTTTTTGCATTTAATCATCATTTGACTGATTGTAGTAAGATTTTAAGCCTAATAATTTCATTTGAAAATACAATCATTTCATGAATTATGCAGGAACTTAATAAGGTTAAACCTTAAATATATTAAACACCGTAATGATTGGTTGAGGAATTTGTATACATTATTCGGTTGAGTTATACAATGTTCGTAAACTGTGTTTACACAAAAAGATTTTTTGGGGTTAAAACTTAGCATGCGTTAGACGGTCTAACATCAACAGAATACAACTTGATTTTGCAATCGTAACTATTCCGCCATTTTCGCTGGCAAAAATAACATTGTAAATGGCCGAGTAGTTTCGATTGCTTGATTTCGTAAACTCAGTGCGAGTCTATTTTAAAATCATTTAAAAGTAAGGGTAAAGTACAATAACTTTAACGTTTATGAATGTTAATTCGAAACATTTATGATATTTTTTTATCTCAAATATGCTGGAAATGACAGACATTATATTTCATTTTACTTAATTGTTGTTTTGATGTAACACCGACAAATTTTTTATGGATAAATTTTATGAAAACTAAATTTTAGTGAGAATGTTTTTCTACTTTTTTGCATCGATGAAATTGATTTAAGTTTACTTTTTTTACCTAATGTAAAAGCAATGAATAATTGACAAAACATTCATTTAATTGATCTTTAAACTTTAATTTAATTTTACTTTAACTTAACTATTTGTTTTGTATGGGGTTTTTTTAACGATATGTAGAATATAAGTTACTGTACTGTCTCATTTAGACAGTATCTAATAAAATTACATTGTACACATACCTTTCAAGGAAGTACAATTGAAATAGGGGAAAGGGAAATTAAGAGAATATATCTTTATTGGTATATTATTATTATTTTTCACTCGGAAAACAGGACCAAAACAAATTTCTTTCTCTATTCAAAAGTAACTCAGAATACCTCACACTTTTTCCAATGTTATTATCCGGGTATGTTGCCATGGAAAATCTTCGTAGACATTATATTTTTTGTAGCCGTGTATTAGAACCTTATAAACAGGAGAGGCATTTGAAAGAGAACGAGTAGAAATTTTCAAACGTATAAAAATATCGCTTGAACACTTGGATATTACCATTTGTACGAAATGTTCAATGTCTGACCTACATAGTACACATTAGGTATGTAGTAATACGATGATTGTCTGTTATCCTAATACAACTATACTTTCATTGCAGATTCCCATAAGCTACTTCCAGCGTGACGTCATTCTTAACTGAATGGAAATTTCGTATAACCTTGTTTCTATTATTTGTAACATAGACAGCAGTCATAAAATAAATTGCCATTAAAACAGTGTTTTTTAAGAATTGAATTATCAGACCAGCTTTGGTGTTGTTTTTCAAATAGCGTCGCGGTCATTTCAATCAGCTACCACACCGCCGGGGTTAAAACTTTTTGATCCGTCAATTTCTTTTTAAAGCAGATTTAAATGTGCCAGAGCTTATGTATATCTCAGAACAGTTCATGTCCATGCCCCTTGTGTTAAAATCATATGCAAGAATTTTCTCTCTCTCTCTCTCTCTCTCTCTTCGGTTCTCTCTCTTTCTATTTCTCTCTCTCTTTTTCTCTTTCTCACACTCACTGAAAGCTATGTCCAGAGTACGCATGAGTCTCTTTTAGATTGGAGAGGATCATACCTGTTGGCCTTGGTTTGCGACGATGGCGTTAAACAAAATGTAAAGTTGAATGCAGCATTTATATCATATATTATCTACATACTTACATGTACCTTTCGAAGAAATAGACAATAAATTCTCCTTTTTAACACCTTTCGACAGTCAATAAACGAACTCAACTATGAGAGAACTTGAGACAGAAGTGAACCGTTGGATATGTACATTTACGTAGAACTGAGCCATCTTCGCTAGGGATATTACTGATCCGTCTATTTCCCTTTTACCCAACAACATTCTGTGTAAATTTCAAGTGATTTTAGATCGTAAAAAAATGGGCAACATGTTTATCCATATTAACCCTAAACCGTGAAATAGTATGAAGAAAAATGTTTTACGCATAACTTTATTCCTAAAACAAGAAATAAAAGCATGTTCTCTAAATTTGGTACACATCTGAATATAATGGTATATATATATAAAAGGTTGAATAAATGTCACTGAATTTATATGAGAGGGCAGAGACTTATTTACTAATAATCTTAATAAATATGAGAACATTGCAGTAGAAATGTGGGCTCGGTTTTTCAAACTATTTGCCGTGATTATCTTGAATAAAAGTCAGTTGATTTGAAGGAGGCGATTTTTTTTATTTCTTTATAAGGGTGTTGTGTTATTTCACAGAGATAATATCGGGAATCCTGCCTGTGGCATGTGACAACCATTTTGATATTTTGAAAATGTCAGAGTGATTTTCCAAATATGTATTTTATATTTTCACCGACGTTCATGTTAGTGCAAAGTTACTTGGTATTCAAAATTTGAATTCTCCAAAACCAACACGGCACTATTAAAGAAAAAAATCTAACTGGTGTTTTAATAGAAGAATGCAAATAAAACAGTAAACATTTTTGTTATGATAATACAACAAGTGCTATGACTTTTGATTCCACCTTTTTTGGGAGTTGATTTTAATCAACTCTCCTATGCACTTATACTCGGGCAAAGCGAAGGTGAAACAGTGTTTAGTCCTAAGCACAAATCAATACCGCTGACAACACTTAGTTCTTGCAAATAATCGATAAATTCGATGCTATGTATTCTGAAGCATTGTTTTTCAAGAAAACTTATTTATTAATACCATGAAAATAGTAAGATTTTAAATTGTACAAACAGTTTAGATATTTTTTAAAGTCGTATGTATTCCTACGCTAGAGTTCAATGTAGTCTCGTTCAACCAGACGCTTGGCTGTCTCCGTTAATATCCGAGAAAATAGAGTCTCTCTTGCTTGTCGGAGATAAACGGAGACAGCCGAGCGTTTGGTTGAACAAGACAAGAGTTCAGTCTTGCGTGGATCCATACACTTTCTCAGAAATATTTCGATTTCTGATTCTTCTTGCCATGCAAAATCACATATCGTTGATTTTGAATAAATGATAATCGATATAAAATCAACTCCCGTCAGTACTTCAGTACTTTGATTTCTAGATGTTAATGAATGAATTAAAAACTACTGCCAGCCTCTACCCAAACAACGTAATTTGCGGTTTATTATTAATTTAAATATCTTAATTGTTCAACTGTAGATTAGGAAGGGTAAAACATAAACCCTTCGCTGTCTAGTTATTAAAGGATTGGTACAAGATTAATTGTTCTCTATGCTCTACTTCAACACAGGTAAATACGTTTTGTTTCCACTGGCGGAGCTTTGCGGCAATTGATAATTGCATCATTGTATTGAAAAAGCTAATTTAGCAATAATCAGTTTGATTAACACAAGGGTGTGGAAATATGATCATATTCTTTTCATAATAAACTACCGTGGAATCATTAGAGTTCATGGCTGCTCTATGGTTCCTGGTTTTTATGGATACTTATCTCCCATGAATTTACCTTCTTAACGATAATAAAGTCAGAAAGAGTAATCTTTCTTACTAAAACTTAAAATAGACGCATCTATGAAATTACATCCTCGGGAACGAGCAAAACAAACCCCACAATCTCCGAAAATTGGCCCCCGTGAATTTAAATGATTCCACAGAAAAAATGTTTTTAATTTTTTGTGACGTGCAGGAAAGTTGAAAACTGACGATGAAATGCAGTTGCAATGCCCATAAAATTCAACTAACGTAAAGCTAGAGAAAAATAAACACACACAAAAAATAAACAAAAAATAGTTATACGCGTGGTTATCAAAAACTACAACCGTTATAGAACAAAAACCTTCAGACGATTTCAAAATAAAATGCTTCTCTCACCTTTTGTTTCATTACTTTGGAAAGTTTAACTGTAATAAAGTCATCTTTAAGCTAACGATGTTTAATTTTTCAGAATCAATCGCATCAAAGCACTCGTTTATTTTCATGCGAGGAGTTCACGTACGACAGTAGAGTCAGGTTTCTCTTTGCATCTAACCATTTCTAATGTGTTGGCGCTCAGAGAAATCGTCCATAAAAGCATACTTTACCATACTTTATCATACTTAGCATAATTAGGTTTTGGTTGCAAAATTACAACAGAATTCATTTTACAATTGAAAAGCAATAGTTTTGTTTTTCAGTCCATTTACAGCACATTCATTTATAAGACTAATGACGTGTGTTGTGAATAATGCAACGATTTCTTTTTAAAGGAATGAGCTGAAGCCATATTATGAAAATGGTTCAATAACTCATTTTGGTATACTCTGTCCACGGAATTGAGACACGGTTCTAAGCCAAATCATGCTTTTACGTGGAGAAATAGTTTTATTAATTCATTTTCATGATGAAAACAATTATTACAATTTCAAATTGATTAAGAGATATGTTGGAACGTGTTTATTGGTCGACATGCCAACAAAACGTCACAGAAATATGTTCTGTTGTAATTTGTCAACAGAATAGAAGACTCATTAGATTTGTTTCTTGTGGTGACCTGCATAAAATATTTTTATTTTCGAGTAATGAACATACCAAGTATACTGGCTTTAGTCGGTGAATGTCTAAAACTTTGTATGAGCATTGATCTGTATGGAAATGTACCTTATTAGGTAATAGCCAAATAAAAAGTTACATGTAACTTTTTAAACCGATTAATCAACTAGTTTATCAACTATTTGCACAAAAGTTAAGGAGCAATTTCAAAGCATATTGTTGTCACGGCCTCTCCCGACCCGTCTGTTCTTCGTTTGCGAGTTATGTAACTTTTTTCTGCAATGATCGCTACTTTCATAACCCGCATGAATCATGAAAGAAAGCATTTTATTGTTTATATTTATATCTTCCATTTAGCTAATAAATAAATTGATTATGAAAAGTAAGTAAAATTCACTAAATTACTAGAAATGAACATAAGTACGCTAGCTAAAAGACACAGCAAAATCGTCACATGTGACTTTTAGTCTGATATTGTTATAATGATAATTTTGTGCAGTCTGCGATTCTTCTTAGGTCACTGTAGGTTTTGACCAATCGATAAACAGGGCATGTCAATTTAGACGTGTCAGTTTCTTGTCAGCTTCAGCCGCTTTAAATTTCGACCAATCGATAAACGGATTGTTTATGAATTTCAGTCTGGCTGATTCTATAGAGCTATGAATTAACTATAAGTTTCCGTAAGAAATAAAGGGAGTACTACTTGGTAGATGTAAAAATAGTGTAATGACATCCACCTCCCTTTCTGACATCTTTCAGAAAGGATTCTTATCCCAAGTTAAGCATACGACTTAAAGCTCGTAACAGAGTGTATGACTTACAACAGAAAAGATGCACAAATTCCCTTCAAATTGATTTTCCCATGTATGTTAACTTCCAAAAAAGGTTTTATGTTTATATGTTTCCATTGATAAATTAAAACAAGGTGGATAGTAAACAACTTAGTACTTTACTATTAACAAGTCTACTTAAAAATTGTTTATTTCAAAACTTTTAAAAACTGTGTTTGTTTAAATTGATAAAAATATTTGCATAACTTTTTTTTGATCATACGATTTCTTCATTACATTATATTTAATGATTAATTACTATATATAAATAAGCCAGGTAAGATAACTCCATTATGAAGAAGCAAGGGAAGATAATTCTATTAACTGTTATAATCCTCTTCCCTGAACTCTTTTCAAATGCTTTCACAACATCTTACCGATAATTTTGGTGGACAGCTTCATTAACATTCTTTTCTAAACATGTCCATCAACTCATTTAATTAATTAAAATTCCCGAGCAGGATAAAATAATAAGACAAATACAAGCCCCCTTACAAGCGATAACCGTTGCCTTACATGCAGGTGACATGGAATATTATTAAAGATGACAGGGTATTTTTTTCTGAATATGCAGTTAGTTTTTATTCTGTGTTCTGTGTCTGTGGAGGGGGAGATTTTTAAACATTATATGTATTAACACTTTATGGACATATTGCTCTTCACACACCTATGACCCAAACCCCTGACCCAGGGGGCATTAATTTCACAATTTAGGTAACCATCCATTCAGTTTTTTTCCTACATGTGTAGAAGTAAAGAAGATTTTCTAAGATATAATACATTTTTGCGATATGGCTAAATCTTCCCCGCCTTAAGGCCTAAAGCCCTGTCCCAGGGGTCATGAACTTCACCGTTTAGGAAGAGGAGTCTGTGGACATCATAACCATGCACCCAGGTTTATTCAAATTTATTTTGGAAAAGAGAAGATTTTCTAAGATGTAATACATTTTCACGATAAAGCCAAACTGGCCCTTCACTAGAGCCTGAACCCCTGACCCAGGGGCCATTAATCTCACAATTTAAGCAGAGGAGTCCTTGGACATCATAGCCATGCACTCAGTTTTATTCAAATTTATAATGGAGAAGAGAAGAAGATTTTCTAAGATTTAATACATTTTTACTATATGGCCAAAGTTGCCCACCCGAGAGCCTGAACCCCTGATCCATGTGGCATGAATTTCACAATTTTGGTAGAGGGCTTCATGGACTTCATAACTATTCAGGCTTTTCCTCACATATGTGGGAGTAGAGAAGACACAGTTTTAAAATTTTGCTTTTTTGCATATTTGGCCTGATGCACCCCATATTTTTTTTTACCAAATAGATATTTCATACCAAAAATGATAACAATTGGCCTGGTAGTTTTTACTAAGAAGTTGAAAATGTAAAATTCTAAGCGCACAACGCACAGCGCACGACGCACTATGACGGACGAAGACCAATTGCATTAGGTTACCTGAGTGACTCAGGTGACCAACAAATATAACGTTCATATTTTGATAATAAAGCTTAAATGAATTAATTTACGATGAAATTGAATGTTTGTTTCGCCAACTCGAATCGGAAATTAAAGAACACTTATGATAAAGATTCACAACTAAAAAAATCTGTAATTAGGCGAAGAAATGCAATTAGAACACTCCTGAGTTTGTATGTTTATTTGCTTCAGTAGCATTGCTTGACCATCTTATCTTGTGGATGTAGGATTGAGCAAACAAGCCTTGTACATCAGCTAAAAAAATATTCATTATTTTATTATTCTTAGAAGGCGCTCCATCAAACATCCAGAAAACATGCTATTGTGAAATAGATTATCAAGCCTGTGTGTGTTCCAATGATGTTTTTACTATGCATGATCCTACATTAAAGTAATTTTGGTGACGGCGGCAAAGTGACTAATGACCCACTTCTATTGCATTTCAATTCCTTTCAATAATCTTTAATCAGTATCACTCAATAATGACAATCGATCGGTTTGCTTTAAATGACGTCACACATTATATTAATACCTATCGATTCCTTGACTTCGAGTTTATTCAACCGTGAAAATGAAAGCTGTCTCTGTCCTGTTGGCTCTGTTTGCAGTGGGTAAGTATTGAAATGTGTTTCGAATTTATCTTACTGTTATCATAGACGTATCCCAACCAATTGTTCAGACAGCCAATATAAACCTGGGTTTTGTTTTTGATGTAAACATTGTGTTTTATTTTTTCCCTCCAAAGTGTAATTTTAATCAATATTGTTTCATCTCCAAAATAAAACTTGTTTTCTCTTAAGGTTGTATGGGACACTGTAATAGATTGACATAGTATTTAATGAAATAATCACTTAAATTAAGTAAAATGTTATAAATAGTTTCCCAAAACTGTCACCTAACAGTAAAGTGCAGTGGATAAGAGGTTTCTACAAATCTGTAAGTCATAGGTTCGAATCCCGCTGGGAAAAAATAGTTGTTCAAAAATTTTCAATTTTTTTTTTCGGGGGGGGGGGGGGTAAGTGTTAAATATTAAATAAACCGGTAAAAGTATTTCAATTACAATGTTCTTTAATCACATGATATCGCCGAGGTTTCATACCAACTTAAACACTTGAACATGATATGATAGTGAATTCATTAAATGGTTGTTTCATTATATAGCATCCTTAACCTACTGTTTATGTTTATTTTAGTTATACTGGCGTCAGGTAGGAAGTTTTTTTTATTTTGTGAATTTGTTCTGTTAACATATCAGTTATCGTAAGTTAGCATCTTGTAAATGTTATCCAATTTCCTGATTTTTTTCTTTAATTATTTCAATAACCAAAACAAAATCAAATATGTATATGAAAACCAATTTACAAAAGCATGCAAAATGGGATTATAGCCAAAATCGTACGTATTAATACAATATTTTAGCAAATATGTGAAAACTGTTTATTAATCAAAGGAAAACATTTTACTTTGTTGCATCTTCAAATAGATCAATATTTTTCTACATGTCTTTATACATACAATTTGATGGGATCGGTAAATCAACTTCCTGTTTTACAGCGGATCTGTCTAATTTCTTCGTCCGCCAGTGGTACAACAATCCGTACAGCGCAATGGCGGGCCGCTCCAATCTCAGTCCCTACGGTCCGAGGCCGGGATACGGAGGCTTTGGTGGGAGCTCCTATGGATTCAGTTCCGGTCAATCGTCCTCCATGGAATTTGATTAGAAATGCAATATAAGCTGATGTACGTATCTTATCTTGTATCTATCTCGTAGAACCATTAACCTCACCATCCTAGGTATGGGTTTGAAACAGCAAATATTTGTAATGAACACTTATAAAAGTCTGCGTTTTGCCTTGGTCTCTGTTTTTAGTTTATTAGATTTGATATTGATTCGAATTCTACTATTTTATTATTTATTCTTCTCTCTTTTAATTCGTGCTTAAATAGCAAAAAAAAAAAACTTTCAAGTTTTTCACTCTTTTGACTCAATTAATTAATTTGTACATTTTTTTAGTGAATAAAATATTATAAAGAAGCATTTACAAATATCACCATTGTTTATAAAATATACGTTTGTTTAACAGCTGATCGACTGGAAATTCCATCTTCGGTATGTCGTACAGTGCTAACTACAAGTATCAAGACCTTCCTTTTTTTTCAATTAATCTATATTATATTGATGTCCACTGTATTAAAACTATTCAAAACGATTCTTTTTCTTATACATTATGTGTTGCGTTATGCTTTTTAGATGTTACCCACTCATACGACCAAAAAAAAAAACCAAACAAACAAACACAAAATGTTTTTGTTTGGGATGAAGGTGTGTCAGCTTCGTGTAATTCGTTTACAAACATGTAACTTTCACGGTTGCAAAACATTTGCTAAGAATTGTTTTTACATTGCAATTTACTCGGCGGACTCTAGTCACTGAACCTTGCAAATAAGAATGTAAAAATACAACATACAGTCTTGCTTTTTTTTTTAAATGCCATACACGAATACTCTTAACCGAATTTAATTCGCGACGATTTTTTTTTGCGATTTACTTCCGATAAACTGGTTTTCGACAACTTATGTTCGCAACAAAATTTTATCCAGACCCGTCTTATTATTACAACAGAACATTAACAACTAGTTTTAGGCAAGTACTATTCGCGACGACGATGTCCTCGCAAAATTTTATCACACGCAAATATCAGTTGCTTTATAGTACCTTTTTATCACAAAGAAAAAAAGCAATACCTGTTCAAAGTATCAACATTGAACCCGAACACGTTGCTCTGCTGATATTTTACAATGGTTTCCTTTCCTAAAAAATGAAAATGAAAACAAAATATAAATTGCTCCTCCACATAGTAAATTTAAACAGTACATCTTACGTTATGATATAGTTTAACATAAATAGGATTTATACACCTCGTCCCAAGGACACGGTTTCAAAATATCCGGACTTCATTCTATTATTGACGTTATTTTTCACTATAAGATGAATCTGTGATCTTATTTTTGGAGAGCTTAAGATTACGCGTAGGACATTCACTATGCTCTACTTAGTTATATAAAAAAGTAATTGAAATTTCCAGTTGGGTATTTACACATTCTAAACACTCAAATTCATCATCGTAAATTAACAGCTACAACGCTTTCAAATTTGCGCAGTTAATCTCACATCAACCATGGAATGATAATTATTCTGAATTTTAATCATTAGCTATTGAAATGTGCTTGAGAATAAGTACATTTACACCTTAAATTATGGTTTTTTTAAAATTAAAATATCGCAATAAGTATGTTAAACATAATTAGTTTGTTGTCCTTTTAAATATTACCAAAAAACGTGTTTGTTGAAACATTTGTTATCTTTCTTCTTAATTGAGATATCTTTATCAAAATTTCATATGTGTTGTAACACATTTTAAACATAATTAAAACTGACCCCAAACAGTCAAAAGGATTTTTTGTCAAAAAAAAGATTTGTCCTTACAATAAAGCATAAGTATAATGCAACGCAATATTGATATTTTTTGTTATAATGTTTGTTAAGATAAACAAGTACGAAATTTAGCGGACGACATTTCCCGCCAAAATCGCTGATCAATATACAAAACAACATGGAATGTACGGTATGATATTAGTATTAAATGATATTTGATCCCAAATATAATTAATTTTAGTGAACTGCTTATTAAAATCAGCTACATGTTTGTTATTTATTTTTTTGGACAAGGAAATGTCACGCCGTCCATCTATTTAGTACTTTAAACGAGCTTTAAATCTTATCTATCGAAAGACAAATTAAGACAGATGCTACTACATAGGTTGTGAAGACATAAAAGAGACAGTTTCCGCCGTACTTAATGTTTAACGATGCGTGTCTGATGAATGTTTTGATCGGTATATATATGGTAGATCAACAATAGCTGGTCATCTGTTACCTTGCCAACAGGTGGTCTCGTATTTCCTCCCGGTTCTTTAACTGTGACGTACATTGTATTCAGAATGAAGTCCGCTGTGGCTCTCGCTCTCTTGCTGTGTAAGTATATCGTTGGTTTTGAACCAGATGTATTCTAGATTACAAAATGGTAGATGTTGAATGATATCTCCGACATTTAGTTTTAAACGGTACAAAAAAATAGGAGCAAGGATACTTATTTTATTGTTTCAAATGTATTGATGGAAAATGATGGAAAATGAATATACTTTTGTTTAACCTTACAATACTTCTTTTATTTTTATCAGTTTTTTTATTGTGTAAATAATCAATAAGCAATATAAAAGATAATAATTAATAAACAACGAAGTCTGGGTCAAAAAGTACTTTACAACGTCAGACAAGTCTCTTAGTGAAATGTTTGAACATGAACTATGAGTCATATTTCTTTGGTTCTTTTGTTAAACTTTCTCATCAATTTTAAATCTGACTTTCAATTTCCATCGTAAAGGATGCATTTTAAAAAATTCTATTTTGAATTTGATATCAATATTTAAGTTTTTTTTTCTTTTTTGTTCCAGGCATGATGACACGTAAGTAAAAAAAAAATAAACCATAAACCATTATTTATTTTCCCGACATAATTTTATCATTAAATGAAACAAATGGCAATTATTAATTGCATTTTGCCAAAGGAAGTAAATTTCTGTATCATATAAATTCAATTATTTATTTTTTCAATACAGGTTTTAAGACTTTAAAAGTTCTTTACTTTACTTGATAAGTTGTCAGTTGGTGCCAATGTTTCTATGTTTTCTTATTTTTTCAGTGTCTGCTCAGGGCATTATTTACGGAGGTTATGGCAGTAAGTAAACCCCCCCCCTCTCTCTCTCTCTCTCTCTCTCTCTCTCTCTCTCTCTCTCTCTCTCTCTCTCTTTTGTTTTTCTTTTGTTTTAGATTTTATTTTTTTACATACTAATGCCTTATTGAAGGTATTTATAAAAAAAATATTCATAAAAATCATTGCTTTGTCAACATAAAAGGTGTTTACAAGTGTTTGTAAAATGTTGGCCTACAATGAATGTTTTAATATTCAATCTAATTGAATATTCAATAAACCAGTTTTCTTAAAAAACTTTTTTCTGATGTCAATTAAAATGAATAAATCCATGCAGAGTAAAAGATAATTATAAATTTACCCAAATTGCAAATGAAGCTATAAACAATAACATGTGTATTATTTACAATTCGCTGAAACTAATCACAAAAACACAAACTTATCAAAGAGCAGACAAACAAATCACGGACTCAATAAAAGTATTCTTTTTTTTTTTAAAAATAGCATTAAGATTATTCTACGTTACATTAATTTATTTTACTTTTCACTAAAGATAACACATAAAAATACAGTAAAACACCCCAATAACGAAGTACTAGGGATAGGCGATTTTACTTTAATAAAAGCGGAATTCGCTATATCCGTCAAGTCTAGTGTAATATCGGTCAATACAGTGTTTCACAGTACAGTCAAAATATATGTTATGATATCAAATGTTTCTCCACAGACTATGGGTTATATAATGGATTAGGATACGGTGGATACGGTGGATTATATGGGGGATACGGTGGGTTATACGGTGGATACAGTGGATACGGTGGACACTTCCCACACCACAGTTACTATGGCAGCAGGCTCTACTACAACCCCATCCACGGACTCCACAGTCATGGCAGCATTCACCACCATGACACGCCCATCTACTGATCAACCATGGTCAACTAGTCGAATCCTACTACGAAAGTTTAACAGAGAAATTGTTTTATCTTGCGTTAAAAAAAGGAAACATGATTAACCACCTGCCGCTATCTAACTGTTAAAGGACGTTTTAGAAAATAAGAAACGAACAGATGTCATGTGTGTGTAGGATAATTAAACCAAGACGATACAACTACATATTTTTTTGTTTTGTTTTTCCACATTGTACAAAAATTTAGGTACACATTACGTTAAACCAGTATATACTGGATGCAAACACATAGTTTATCTAACAAAATCAAATACACGTATTTGACGTCTCCAAATACATTTGGTTGATTTAACTATTTGATATCATATGTGATCAAATTTGCCCTGTTCAATGTTCGCCTAGTTCATGTGTAGAAGTAGATACGCGCTGAATGAAACTGTTTCGGTCAAAGAAATGATTAGTCGAGATGTCAGAAGAAGATAATTTGGAGGGAAGTGTCATTGAATCTCGTTGATATCCATTAAGTCTAGTTAACATTTAATCATCTCAAAGGATTGATGTATCAATACAAAGGCTACTACTGTACCCATTTTTTTTTTATTGATAACACTGTGTCGAATAATTATGTCCGTGTTGAGGGGGTATTTTTGCACCCGCTCAATATGATGAATTAGTTAGCAGTAATTACATATTTTTAAAAATATTTGATATGTTCTTTGATGCTTATTTTTAATGATTGAGCAGTGTCAGCTTTGTCAGAGACTTGAATAATCCGTTGAACAAAGATGACAAAGAACCAGAAAACCACACACCCTGCATTTGGCAATAATTTATATATGTTTAGACGAACGTTGCTTTTTATATATCAATATTTGCAAACTGTTCTAAGTCTTGATATTTTTTTTTTAAATCCATATAGTCTATGCATAAATTTAAACTGGAGGATTTACATAGATTCATAAAAATCATAAAAAAACATAAAATACATAGCGGGCTCCAGGAAATTTTTTACCAAGCATCTTTCTTTATTCGTTACAAAAGTTTCAGAGAAGTAAAGGACAAACTGAAAGTGTACCGTGCAACAATAGATTTAAAAAGCTGTGTTAATCAGATATGAATTCTTAAGCATTCCAAGAAACTTTTAGAAAATTCGAAATCTCAAACTTTTATCAAAATCAATTGCATTAAAAATCATTGATACATGTATTTTCGTTTTCAATAAAACGGATTTCGTAAATTTACCTACCTTGTCATCGGTCTGTTGGAATTCCCATTAGCACCAATCGTTCCCTATTTTAAGCAGATCTATTTTTGTATTTATGTGAAGCAGAATGTATTAAAAAATGTGAACCTGAAAAAAAATCTCACTTGCTGTGGCCTTCAATTCAACGTTCAGGTAAAAGGACGGCGTATTATTTATTTACAAATTATTGGTCATTTTCAAAATTACGTTGATCAGAGAGTCCGTGTCATCTGTTTCAGATTTTGATATTTTACTCAAAACGGATATTTATGGTTAACTAACAACAATGATAAACGTGATAACGTCAATTTTTCTTAGGTCAACTTTTTTTAGATACTTATTTTACATTAAAAATTAATCACCTGCATATGTAGTTCTCGTCTCTCATTTAATTCGATCTGCATGGACTAGCCCCTACATATGAACAGTTTTTAAAAGCAAGTTTAAGACAAGGCAAGCTATTGACAAACAAGTTGATAAAATAGGACTACAAACAGTCGATTGTAGTCATCTTTTCCTAAGTCCTATGGTCGATATAATGAATGCTGGACAACTCGCATGCGTACGCATTTAATAAACAAAGAAGATGGGTGGATAAGGCGTGTTAAATGCCCATACACGGTCGGACAGGCTACTACAAAATTAAAGTATCAATTAATCTGATGTTTTTTTTTTTAAAAAATCATTGAAAACAATATATATTTAACGAATCATCGATTTTTAACCTATAGGTATGTTCAATACTTGGAATATGTTGACTCAAACAGGCGTGTACGTATCGAAACCTGCAAATACAGTCATTTTTTTCGAACTTCAGGCCATTTTCTTTTATAGAGTGGGTCTGTGCATCATATTTTTCTCATAGTCTAATTAAGGTCTATTGGAAAACAAACCGATTTCAATTAACAAAAACGTGGAGAGATGACCCACTTTACATTAAAAATATCATTTTGTATCCCAACAATTGAACGTTTTGAAAAAAAATAATACAAGTCCGGTAGTTCGTGGCCTTAATCACACATAATTTTTAAAAAGCCCACTTTGTTGTGTCTGAAATGGCTCAGTGGTTAGAGCACCTGGCATCAGCTATAAACCTTATATATTTAGGGTTTTTATGTTACGGGTTCGATACCACCAAAATTTCCGACAATATATTTTTTTCTTATTTTTTGTTAAATATATTAAAAACTTACTATAGTTAGAAATTTTGCTTTTGCAAAGTTTTATTATAATTTTTTTGAATAAATTTAATTTGGGAAAAATAAATTCAAAATTGTATTTCACTACTAAACCAAATGGGCATTTGCGCCATCTTATTCCCCCCATCTTCATTGTTACTTTTCACGTATCTTCGAAAATCATAACAAAAAGTCAAGTACTGTGATTTTATCAATATTCATTGAATACCAATTTTCGTGGATTTTGTTGTTAAGTTGATCCATCAATTTAAATGTTCATTAAAGTGCAATTCTTATCAACATTTTTAATTGATACGGCATTGGCCACGAATTTATGAATCCTTCAAACTTTGATTTTCACTTTATACACAAAAATTGATACCCTTGAATATTAATGAAACCGCAGTATTGGGTTTTTAAATTGTATTGTTTTATACATGGGTACGTCAATGAATAATCAACTTTATTTCACGTAAGCTTCAGAGCTTGCATACATAGAGTAGCCCTCGGTAGTCGTTACTTTGACGAATCAAAATGTTAGATGTCATTCCAATTTTTCACAGCTTTGGTTTCATTTTATTTTCTACCAAATCTCATTATCACATGAATATAATAACGCAATCGTTTGTGCGCTAATTTTATAATCTTGTTGGTGATGATTAAGAAATCTGGAAACTTGGTCTTTTTATTTTTTTCTGGTTTATAAAATCTTTTTAAGTTTTTAAAGTACGTGCATCTTCCCGAGTTTATATCAGGATAGATATTTTATAGATAATAAAAACATATGTTTAATCATAAAACGTACAAATTTTGCCGATTAAAGATGAAATAAAATGAAACTGTTTAAGGTGGAACATCGTCACAGAATGACTGACCTCTGATCGAAACGATATTTTGTTTCATTAAAAGAATTTTTTGATGACATCAAGTAACTTACGCCATAGCCGAGTGGATAAGGTATCGGACTTCTGACCCGTACATCCCGAGTTCGAATCCCTACTGGGACTTTTTATTGTTACCTCCTGAATTGTTTTTTTAGATAATCATTTTTTATCCTTAATCTGCAGATTGTTCGCCTATTTGACATATGTATAGTCTATTTATCATTATATCTTTCATAATAAAAAAATTACTGTAAATTTAAGGTCTGACATAAATTGATAGTAGTTCATTTTCACAATACCTTAGCTTCTGACCAATCAGGGCTTTAGAAAAACAATTTGAATTCTTGAATATTAGTTCATGCCTATTTTCTATGCATTAAATAAATGTAACACCCAGACTACAGAGTAGCTAAGAGTTAGACCTCTTGTTAAACAGGTAAAGTCATGTCTGTGAATTTTTTTTGAAAGTTGGGTATATATTTAGACAAGAACAGTTTTAGCTGCGACTTTAAAACATTATTACGCACAAGGAGCGATTCCCAAAAAGCAAAATGAAAGCGGGTATGCATGTCTTCATGTGAAGCTTTTAACTCTCATATTACGCAATATCCAAACAATACTATATTACAGTTAGATTGATAAGATAATGAAGATCAACTTTTCCAGCGACATAAATATCGTAGCATGTATCGTTTTTTCATTATACAGCAAGACTTTCCGGGCGTCTAGATCCCTTATTTAAGGGGCCAGTCCCTTTTTTCTGACCTCACATGAAAGCCCTTTAATTTACGCACAACATTTGTTCCACGTGCATTTAGAAAATATTTCAAACTAAAAAGATACGAGGCAAAAAACACGAGTAAAAATTAGCAATTTTCAAAACAGATTTCGATCATATAATTAAAGCAGTACAATTGGAAAAACCTAAATCACAAAAATCGGAGGACAGCAATTACAGTGTCAATTTTTAAGATTTCTAACTTTGAATTATTTGCTACGGACCATTTTGGAGCCTTTGTCCGGAAACAAATGAAGAGTTACCACCAGAATCAGTATAAGGTCTTTCGTTGCGAAATTATAATTAGCAGTATACAGTGAATTCTTACATTTTGAGAAATCGTTTCAATACTATATCTGAAATTGAATATATAAGTAAAGAATATTTAGATTCTTAAAGGATTTGTTTAAACGATGTTTCTGTTGTTTGGTAGATGAGCGTTGCTATTTTGCTTTTACGACTTTATGTTTAGATGAAGCTTTGTACGAATACGTTATTAGAAATACAATAAACAAGTAAAAAGTGTACGCAATGGAGTTTAAACTCAAAGAATCTTGTTATGTCCTAATTTTTTATTGAAATCGTTTGAACTATCTATGTTTGTAATACTCTAAATATATAGCAATACTCATTTATCTTTTTGAACTAAATGTAATTGTATTTTTCGTTAACCCATAAAAAATCAGATGGAAGATTTGTTTGTAACTTCGCTATTGTATTTGAGTTGGTGTTTATTACATATGGTTTAAGATAAAGCGCTATTGTAGCTTGAACGCATAAATGGATATGAATGATCGCCTCTATTATAAACTGTAATTAATTTTAATGAAGTTATTATAGGGTTTAGCTTCAGTTTTTGCTTCTCTTTCCAAATGTTATTCCGTTCACTTCTATATATTTCCTTAAAGCTTTAAATGTAATTCATCGAAAGACAAATTAAGACGGATGCTACGATATGCATCGTAACTGCATTTGAATGAGGGTTTTTTTGGAAATTCATGCTCAGCAATGCGTATCTGATGAATGGTATGATAGATATGTATATAAATGACGAACTCTACGATTGCTGATTATCCAAAACCTTTTCAAAGGCTGGTTTCGTGTTTTCTACAGGCGCTTTAACTGTGACGTATTCAGAATGAAGTCCGCTGTGGCCCTTGCTCTTTTGTTATGTGAGTTTATAGTTAGTTTTGAGGCCAACGTTGTTGAAGAGTACATAATGTCAACTGTTGAGTTACATTTAAGACGTTTAGAGAGCTCGAAGGTGGCAATATAAGAAAGTTATTGCTAAAAAAGCTGATATGAAAAGAAATGATGAATAACATTTTTAAAGAACATTATAAGAAAAAAAAAATGATATCTCCAATCAAAAAGAGATGAAAAATATTACATATTTTCTATTTGAAAATAAATTTATGAAATATATGGGAGTTTTAAAATCAACGTGGCTGATGATGGTTCATTATTTCAGTCACATGGTTAATAGATAAGTGTATTTTAGGACAATGTTACATGTTAACAATTTTACTCCATTTTGCTTTTATTAATATAAAAAATTTACAGAAAAAAAGAAATTTCAGACAAAAAATATCAATAAGACATGTTGAATGAAAGGAAAAGGTTTACCTCTTAAAGGAATAGTCATGAAATGTTAATGAAAAACATTTTACTTGTAAAATTCACTTATCTGTTTTACCTCTTTACATATTCAGTGACTCTAAAAAAATGTTCCTTTTCGTTCAATATATGTTATTTTTATTGAGTTTGATGTATCTAGGTTTATTTATTTTGCAGGTTTGGTTGCACGTAAGTAATATTTCTTTTCTGCTGCTGCTATAATAAAAATATGTTAAAAAAAAAAAAAAAAAAGGATTAGAATAACTTTTATTGTTAAGTGTATAACTTTATAAAGTAAAACCTTGGCAATGATATGAATAATATGATAAAAAAACAACCGAGATATTAAAATTATAAAGTGCACACAATATTGACGCATTTTATAAAACATTTTAACATAATGGAATAATCATTTTGTGGCAATGCATTTTCTGTAAATACCTAACATCCTCTTTTTTCTTATTTGCAGTATCCGGTAAAGGGTTTGTAAATGGATTAGGGTATAACAGTAAGTAAACAGTTATTTGAAATAATATTTTAACACCCCCACCCCCTTTTATAATTTTGTTTACAAGTACGTTTCCTCCTTTTTTAACTAACGACGCATAATATCAGATATATGAATAAAAGTAGCCGCATATCGGTAATGATATAAATTGTAAACTGGTATTCAACATGGAATAAAAAAGTATTAGAAAAAATACTGTAAAAAAGATTTTAAGACACGCTGGGGGAAAAGATAACTATAAATAAATGTTGAGTGTACCAAAATTGAGTGTACGTTCCACTAATTAGCAAAGTACAAAAGCTAATGACAAGAACTTAAAGTAATCAAGCATTAAACACGAAGAAGGCAAACCAATTACAGCACAGCTCTAATAAAGAGCCTGTTTTTGCTTAGTGCATGTAACAAGTAGATGATACAACGATACCTTGAACACTATTGCTAAAACAATTACTATATATAGAGCTATTTTCGCCTCGTGTTTTTTTTTTGTTGTTCTTCTTCATTTGCAACCGGTTTGATCTTGCCGAGACTAAGATATAAAAGAGATACAATATGAGACATACATGTACTTACTCGTCTAATTTTATAAAAAGCCCGCTGACAACGAGAGTATAAGGAGTGAAAATAAAACGGGAACGAATATTTTACTGTATAATTAATGATAACCTAGCTGAATTATATTATTATATCAAATATATCTCCACATACTATGGATTTTATGGACGATTGGGAGGATATTCATTAAACAATAATTTAGGGTATGGTGGACATGGGTTATATGGTGGACATGGACTATATGGTGGACATGGGTTATATGGTGGACATGGACTATATGGCGGACATGGACTATATGGCGGACATGGGTTATATGGCGGACATGGGTTATATGGCGGACATGGTGGATATGGTGGTGGATACAGTAGATATGGTGGACTGTATGGTGGACACAACCTATACGGCAGTTACCATAATCGTGGAGGACTCTACTACAACCCCGTTCACGGCGTCCACAGTCACGATACTTACTAGATATACTGATCAACAACGTCGAACAATTTACTCTAAACATTTTTTAGGGGTTTTTTTTCCAAACAAATGTATTCTCTGGTATTTCAAAATTTGAAAAAAAAATCTAGTTTTACCACCTGCTAATATATGAAACTGATATATGTCATTTATGAAAAGGATAATAAAACCAAGACTATACAATTAGATATTTTTTTTTTTTTATGTTGTATCCAGGGTATGGTATACAATACGTTGAATCATAACAAGTAAAAATTCGATGCAAGCACATCATTTGCGTTCAGTACTAAGGACTGAAAGGAAAAAAACAAAACGGTGGGAGGATGGTGTCGCAATCTGCCGGATATGTAAAAATCGCGGCAACAAATTGTCCTGTTCAAGATGTAAATTTTCTTATTTATAAAATAAACTGAAAATTCATTTTAATATTGGTTTGCACTGAGATATTTATTCATAACAATGATACGTATAATTTTAAGACTATGGACACTTTGTTAATTATAAGAGCATTGCTAATTAATTAGTTGTAAGAGTATTGCCAATTTGCTTAATTGATATGTTTTAATCGATTAACCGAAGATCAAATTTTGTTTTATTGTAAGATAATACTGTCACTAAATTTTTATTCGCGATTGAGAAAATTTAGCGAATTTCACGAGAGCATTATCGTTGTAAAAAGTTCTTGTTGCAACCTTGCTTTTCTCGTAGAGTTCCAATTACAACACAAAATTACAATATTAGAATGTATAATTACATCTACCAAGTATGATTCCCTCTATTTCGAACGGAAAGTTATAGTTAATTCATAGCTTTATAGAAACAAACAGACTTAAATTTACACTCGCCAGTTAACGATTGGTCAAAATCTCCAGCGACTGAAAGCAACAGGACTGATATTGACAAGCCCTGCTTATCGATTGGTCGAAACCTACAGCGACCTGAGTAAAATCACAGACTGCACGAAATAATCATGATGATGCAAGACTCAAAGTCTCAAAGGAGACGATTTGAGACGTACTTATGTACGTTAACCATAATTTAGCGAATTTTACTAACTTTTCATAATCAATTTATCAATTAGAGAAAGATGTTAATATAAACAAAAAAATGCTTTCTCTGATGATTCATACCGTTTATGAGGGTAACGATCATTGCAGAAAAAATTACATATCCCGCTAACGCGGGTTTAGTATTTTTCCTGCAATGTCACTACCTTCATATCCCGAATGAATCACCAAAAAAGGATTTTATTGTTCAAATGTTTAAGCACAAGTAATTTTATCAATTAATATTACACAAAAAACACAATATAAATATTCTGTTCATGTGTAAGTCAACACAATACAGACTTTATTTTTATCTCGTAACTTTATTCTCAAAACTAAATCTGAAATAACAAGCAACTCGTCATGAAAAAGTTTTTTGCCCAACTTTTGCAATTCCTAAGCCCTTAATAGCTACATAAGTGTGGTAAAAATACTTCGAATAAATGATTTGTTATTTTTAATTGCTAAAAAAAAAACCATAAATGGTGTTTATTTCATATGCATGTTTTATTCAGTAAAACATAAACAAGCTCTAATGTGTTTGATTCTGACAAAAAACAAGCTACAGTTTCAGGTTTAATCCTTGAAATGAAAAGCATTCTTCAAACGAACCGTACGAACAATTCTACATAAAGACCCCTTCACAGTAACTGCAATACTGCCCTTTTGCAGGGCAAAATGACATAGTTTGGAGAAATATGATGTAACGTCAGTTTTCATTTACGTCATTTGATTATCTATATACAAAACTTCGGCAATGAATATCGAGTTGCCTTTCAAGACAACAGTACCGATGTTATCGGGAAAGCGTCTATACATTGGCTGTAAACAGCAAATACTGTAGAAAAATATACTTATCTATATTTTCAGAGCAAATCACTAAAATTAAAGTGAAACTGCTTTATCATTCAATAATAAAACTATTTAAGTTTTCATCTAAAATAAAAACATATTTTATATAATAAACGATAAAAATATTCATGTTGAACAAAACAAGTATCATATAATGATTGCAATGCAAATGTGTTTGAAACAAGCACCTTTTTATGAGTTATATCAATAAAATATCCATTTTCTTCGTAATATTACGTCAGAGATGACCGGTGCTTCATCTGTGATATATATCGTTCTACAACGTCATGGCAAAACTTGTACTGGGCCTAGAAATACAAGAATTAAACTACCCTTATGAAATTTTTCTTAGAAGAATGTATTTTTGATAAAGAAATATAAAATTGCATACTTCTAATTTCTCATTCCGTTCGTCTGTCCTAATGTCTCTGTATTTGTCTCTCTGTATGTTTGTCTGTCTGTCTTCCTTTCTCTCATTGTCTCTCTCTCATGCTCTTTCTCTCTCTTTCTCTTACTTATTGGTTAACCTTTATATTTTCACCTCATTCATTGTATCTAGCTATACGTTTATTTTTCTTTACAGTTCTATCAATATAAACATATAAGGGGAAAAAACAAGGCTTATTATGAAGGATTGTTCAACTTACAAAATACGCCACCAATTGTTTTCTTCTAGACCGCAGATGATTAAGCATTAAGGGCATAGTGACCGTTCCGTCCGAATTTATCCTGTCTATAGCTATTGAACACAAGCAGTACAAGCCACTTCTTTCTGCACCATTTCTAATGGAAATAAAAAACAACTATCTTTATCAATGTTCTTATAGTAGAAACGAACACTTTCTTTTCTATTTCTATCATTCATGCTAGTGTAATTAGAAGTAATCTTCATTTTTTTTCGTTTATCATGCAATAACCTCTAAAAACTGGTGATATAGTTATCTTTAATAGATTTAACAAAAATGTACGTAAGAGCATGAAAAACAGTATTTTTATCAAGATTTAGCTTTATTTATTTCAACTTATAAAGATCATTTTCTTTTTGTCTGTAAATTTTAAATTGGCTATGTCAACAGTTCGAAAGATAAGAGTGAGTTATTCATGCAATAAATGGCCTGTTCCTTTATCAAACATTAAACAGAAACTGATCGTACGGCTGAAGTTAAAAAAAAAAGTAGTGTAACCTGCAGTGTACAATAATTGGGTGGTTTCCAGCTTCGTGTTGCCATGACTGTATTCTTTTTATTACACTTAGTATAGCAAACTCGGAATCCGGAACTGGTCCTGTATCCTGCCAGGATTTGAGATGATATTGACGAATTTCCATTACCCCTTCAACATCCTAATAAGAAATATTTAGGTCATGTTATATTACAAAAGAGCGCAAGTTTATAAAACAAAGATAATATATTCTTTCATAAACATGAAGAAAAGGAAACATTTAAAAAAAATAACAAGATTAAAGCACATAAAATTGAAAACTCTGTGCAAAAGATATTTGTACGATTTTAATGTGTGTTTGTGGTACTGTGGAATCATTTTTTTTTCGTAGGGATCAAAGTCTGTGCCACTAGGTTGCTAAAAGTGTCCTGCTTCGTGGGGCAGAATTTTTTTTATTAGAAAATTTGCAACGATTTTAATCTATATTGAACTAATAGACTCGAATTTTTGGGCTTTAATACCGATAAATCGGAAGAGTACTGTCATTTGTTATATATATTTGAAACATTATTGGTACTTGAATATTACCAATTTGTTTTCATTTTTTTCAATCAAGCTTCGCCAATTAAAGTCAACAAACATTCCTTTTAAAAATTCGGAAATCATTTGGATTTTTCGGATTTTACAATCTTGCGCATGCGCATTACATTTATGCTAAATCACGGGATGCTTTAGTTTTTGTTTTCACAATATCACATTTGCATGGATAAACTCTGAAACAATGATATAAATACGTGTAAATGTTTATTGAAAATTTGTCATATATATATTCTGTTCATCAAAGGAAATACGGGAGATAACTCAAAGTCAGTGCATTTAATATGAAAAGTCCCGATAGATCCGAATGTCAGCTCGAAGCGAGTAAAAAACGTTGATGGAGAAAGTGTTGAATTCTTCATTAATATGAATCAAATTTTTTGATGAAAGGTATTTACAGCCTCAAAATGGTTTATTATGAACAATTCGACTGTTATTTCAATGCAGCTTCATTTATTTTCTCGAAAATCGTTTCGGAGCGATTCTGCAATTTGTTGCTACTTTACGAGTATATGGGAGGCACTTTAACTGTGGTATAGACCTGTCCTGAGACAAAGTTAGATTATTCTAAATAAGCAGAGTGTAGTGAAATTAATAGCATTATTTTATACTAAAAGCTTTATATCCAAATGGTAACAATACGGTGTGTCGATGTATCTATTTCGTAAATGTCCGATATCATATACAATGTCTACCCGTGCACACACGGGTCAAAATCTAGTGAATATTAAAACATAATTGCCAGGGTTTCCCATGAAGGATACAAACACTTGTCTCCCACATTGATGATTCCACAGTATACGGAACGCTGTCACTCAAAATACTATAGCAGAAACAAATGTGTTAGACATCAACACACACTCAGTCAAAGCCATTACACTTAATTATTAAGCGCAATATTACAAAAACCAAGCCATTGGCACAAACAAAACAACTATGTGTATTTTATGATCACAAATAATGAGAACAAAAAAAAACATAAATGCTATTGGTTATACAAAATAAAGCAAAGAAAATGTAGCCACAAAGTTGAGAATGAAATGACATTTCTACTCACTACCAAATTAACACTGTCCTGTTCACTCTGAAAATTCAAAATGTCGAGCATGGAAAACAATATTTTTGTCATTTTTGACGATACAGTTCTACTTTTTTTCCCTTAAATCTTAAAAGTACAACCTTGCTAACTTACAGAATATAAGAGTAAATACAGATGTACTTAAAATTTATAGTTATTATATTTTTTATATCCAAATTCTTATTAAGATTCTAATCGAAAATATCCAAAATTTCAATGTACATGAGAAACAGCATTTTCGTGGGGGGAGAGTGGGGGGGGGGGATGTAACATAACTAATGACAGTTTTAGCATGTGATCATGCGTAGTCGACGAATGAATTAACAGATTTCCTTTAAACTTTCAAAAATGATATTTGTTATCATAAGCCATATGTAAAGGCCACTCCAATTGTTTTAGGTTCAAAATGTGCCCATTTCCCTATGTCTTTATATTGAGATCATCTTTGTCTACAGGAAATAAAAATTGAATGCAAATGACCATCATCGTCCAGCAATCTTAACTTTAATTTTCCAACCCGAAACTTATTTTTGTTTTAAAGCAGCGAATGCTGTAAACAAACTATTATTCGCGACTACATTGTTTCGCGATTTGCCGGATATCATCTGGTTAGCAATGACTATTTTTCGTGACCATGCTTTATCCACACTTGTTTTGATATAACACCCATACGGCAAGGACTAGTTTGCGTCGAAAAGGCTTTCCCGAATCTCGCGAATATTTCTCGCACGCAAATAAAAAGTTGGTTTACAGTATACAATTATTTTTAGAATTAAGTGTTGACAGAGGATATACTACGGCTACATCTACGGCTGTAAAATGACTTTTTTCTTGTCCAGGCAGATTGTTTTATTCATTTGCGTTTGATGAGGTACAACAATAATGTGCCCTTACGGACTAAGACTTTAAGGATCTCGTTTTGCAACCATTTTTATATAAAACATTCAGTGACTTAAAATGCAAAAAACAAAACTGTTCAAAACCTAGAAATTTACTGAATGATTTCTAAATTGATATTAATTTTTGAAGACTTCTATAAACGCATGGAACAAAACACATTTAACTTTAGAACAGTCAAAGAAGAGACGGCAAATAAAACAAATACGTGTCTATACCCCGATACGGTAATGAAGCTCCATGGTCCGGCAAATACAGTGTTCATCTTCACTCACAGTCTTTACCGTCAGCCGGAATGGTCCGCAAACCACGCTCTCTCCAGGATCAGCCCAGTACTTACCGTCCTAAAGGAGAAATCATAATTTTATATTAATAAAAAATGCCTTTTTTCCAAAGGAGAAATCATAATTTTATATTAATGAAAATGCCTTTTTTCCAACAGAGAGGCTCATGGATGACTCTATTCTATTGATGGTTATCATGCAGTTCAGATTTCAAATTCTTGTATCCAATTTCTCACAGAAATGATAACTGTTGTATATGTTTGTTTGAAGCTATATCTCTATAGCTTAATTCTGCTTTTAAAGCTTCATTTGAATGGCGAAACAAATTCATTTTATCGGTATATCATAACTTACCTGCGTAACAATACGGCACGCGTGCGAAACCTATTAATCAGGTTGATGTTACACAGGATGAATCTCTGCCATTCAGTCAACTGAATGTTAAATGAATGGTCTGGAAATGTGACTGAATGGCATAGCTATCCATTCAGCCACCTTTCAGTTACCTTTCAGTCACATTCCAGTTGACTGAATGGCAGAGATTCATCTCGTTTTACGTATAAAGGACTAAGTGCGGTTTTATGCAATTTTTGCCCCCCAAAATCAAAGTTTTAGAAAGAGCTTTAAAATAAGGTGAAAGATAGTTAAAATCATATTGGAAATAAAAGTGTAAAAGGTTATCACCACAGTGACGTCATAATGTAGAAATGACGTCATGAATATTGCATTATTTTGATAAATTGATGTTTTGTAGCAAAATATGGGTGTTTTCCGATGGTTTTTCGACTGGGAAACATCGAGCGCAGGCTTGCTCAAGTACCATATTTTAGTATAATGTGTATAACTATCTGAAGAAAAACATATGTTAAAATCGCACTTGAGCAGACCTGCGCTCTATACTTCCGAATGCAAAATATAGAGCAAAAATGAGAAAATGTTCATTTCTTTGCAAATTTGCGGGAATTGGGCCATTTAGGTGACGTCATAGATACACATCGAAAGAGCAATGATGACTAAAATCATTATTATAGTTATAGGCATCCTCTATACAATAATTTGTGAAGATTTTATTTTTATACGATACTATTTAAAAATTGGTTGAAATCGGGGGCAGATATTTGACCATACCGCACATAGTCCTTTTGTACAAATTAATAATAAATAAATAATTTGAAACAGTTTACACTTTTTAATAAACCGCTTCTGGATTTATAAAGCATTAACTATCACAAGTTATGTTATATCGAATAAAAGAGGTAGAATATATCATTCCTTAAATTGTTCTTTGCTATTTATTAAACAAAATGTATAAAGGTGTAAGCAGATAACACAAAGTTATGTTTATTATTCATTCAGTTAACTCAAAGTCACTTGTTCATAAACGAAATGGCTGAGCGTCCTCATAAGTAGACATAGGTCGTCTATAATTCGTTTGTGTTATCAGTTTGTAATCAATTTTTCATAAGGAATAATTATTATTACAGAATAGCATACTCGGAATTGTACATGTACCTGTGTATCGGTGAATCCACTATTTAACATCACAATGGTGCGACATTCTTCTTGTTGCAGAAGTCTGCAGAAATCTATAATGGTATGCACTTGTGGCATCTCCGTAATAATATACGCATATCGTTGTCTGTAGTTCTAAAAAGACCACCCAATGAATGATTTGATAGAAAAAACAACAGACGATATAAATTTGAACTGTTTTTAAAAACAATTCTAAAAATAGCATGGGGTGTATAAACAAAATTTTATTCTGCAACTAATCTGAAGCAACAAAATCTGAAAAAAGCTTTTTAATTTCTTTTTACTTTTTTGTTACAGTTGTTCAAACAAACAGTTGGGTCTTCAAAACTAAAGGCGCTGTCCACTGTTACTTACCGGAATATATATAGCATTGATATAATCGTTGCAACCCTGGACGGTTGACCAAAGGAACACTCGAGAAGAGTCATCTAAAATATAACAAAGCATGCTTAAAATTAGTTATGTTATTCATTGTAGGCATGCTATTAGTATTTTCTGTGGGGTTTTCACAGTGACGCATCGTATTTGAATATTTTAAGGCACAAATATTCAGTTGAAATTTACAACCATTACTTCTTCTGTTCGTACTTTTTTTTTACCAAAAAAAAAATTGAATGATTTTTTGTTTATGATTATTTTGTGACATGGTGGCCAAAATCATTAAAATGAGCAATCTAAAAAACTGTAGAATCGTTTAATTTTGTAGTGCTCATTAATCTTGGAAAGGATTTTTTTGCTTATTCGTGGGGATGTAGCTTCGTGGATTCGTAGGTTTTCAATTTCAGAAGGAAAACTAAATCTGTTATTATTTGTTTTCATGGATTTGTAATTCAGTGGATGCGTCGGATTTCAATTTCAGAAGGAAAATAAAATCTTTTACAATTCGTTTTCGTGGAAATGTAAATTTGTGGTTGAGGGCTACCCACGAATACCACAAATACTGAGCCATCACGAATTCTAATGATTCTACAATAAATTTGGTAGTAACATACTTGCTACTATATTTGTTCTGTTCTTTGGTAGGTTTTCTGGTAAATGAGCACTCTCAGCTTTATCTGACAGTTGGAGCATCGACCTCATGTTCTTTGTGAAACAAAAAGGAACATAATCATTTTGGGAATATTACTGTAAACATATTACATTTGGTGTGAACAATATTTGGCGGAAATTAGTTTTTGAACAAGTTGGTGTCGATTTGAATTAGCGTTTTCCTGAATGTGACTATTCTAATACATATATGCATGGCATTTAGCGATGCACTTGATATAGTGGAAGCAACATTCTGTCAAAAGCCCTAAAAAGAATACACATCCAAATGTAGTACGTTCACAGCAATTGTTATATGAGTTATCGTTGCATTGCATAGATAAACTGTTCTATTTCTATATATACACATAAAATTTACCTACTAATGATTATAATTTTAACTTCTTATTAAGGGTATGATATAAAGTTAAATGTTTGCATCATTGTTTTACCATATTTGGTTCTGTTTCTAGGAATTTCGCACCAACATTTCCGACATTTTTTTTTAAATTAAGCTTACACGTATATGATAGTCAGAGAAGAAAGAACCCTCACCATGAACTGTTGCTCCAACTTTCTAATGGAAGCACCGTTTTTAATTTCCATCATACTGACGTAATATTCCCTAAACTGGTTCGCTTTAACGATGCACCTTGCAGACAATAAGACCCCCAAGATACATTCATGAACAAAATGGTATTGCTCCTAAAATAGAAAAAAAAACCCAACAAAGTAAGTTTTCTCAACAAATATAAAGAATACCAAAAGAATAAGTAGTTTGGGCACATTCATTTGGTGGTTAATCAATAACATATCTCAAAGAACGATAATGATAAATACCCTATACAGCTACATTCATTTCACCTTATATATGCATCTTTTACAATTTCATGCTATGCTGTGTTATGCGATTATAATGATACGCTATGGGATTTCAGTGCAATGCTATGAGATTTGTGTGCTATCCTATGATAAATTAAAATACAGGGCTTAATGAGACGGTTTGCTATGCCATTATATACTATGATATTTTGAACAAAAACGATTCAATAAACAGAAGAGTCCCAAAGATGTTGTAAAATATATGTATAAACTGACTGTAAATGCATCACATCATAAATGCAATAAATATATGCTGAAGAAAGTAAAACTGCATAATATTACGACATAAACAGCATCAATCAATTTGCATTGCCCATTAGAGCATCGACCGGACTTCCTTGGTATGTACCAAGCATTGTACAATGAAATACATATATGTATGAACTGCATACGACAGACACGTTTTAACAATAACGTACCGGGGTTTGAACCATGTTTACCCGTTGCTCCCTCATTCTTTTGACACATTCAAACACGTTAACTTTACGTTCTTTTAGCGCCTCTTCGCACAGGTAATGGACAGCTATAAAGGATCCAGTTCTACCACAGCCAGCGCTATTAAATGAAACACATTTTTCTTACCCGCCGCGTTGAATACAGTCATATAAAATACATATCTTTCATATTCAATTGACATGGCTACAGTTAAATTAAGTATATGCTACATGTATAATAAACTTGTTCAGCATGCTTGTTTGTCTTCTGGTAAGTAAAAGTATCAAATAAATTGCTCTTCTTCTTGTCGCTTTTTTTGCGAGGACAAATGTCAAATAGCTCATGTTTATAAAAACATATGTATATAAACACGAAAAGTAACAGACCTGCAGTGTACTAGCATTGGAAAATCGTTCGTTTGCATTGATCTGATCATATGTAAATATTCAACTAGGGGCGTGACGTATTGGGGAACGCCCCTATCTGGCCACGTGGTGTATTGACAGTGTGTCAAGCTTCTCTCTTCCCCTTCCTAAAACAATAGAAGAAGCTTAACTTTATTGTTTTCAAAGTACACGTAATCAGTTCGTGTTTAAGACAAAGTATTAAATTTCAGTACCTATGTCAAGACACATAACAACATGAGTTCTCGATGTTTGCTGATTGTTTTAGGTATTTGCATTTAACGATTACTTTGGTTGAAACATGCAAAATATGACAGCTGTGTCTCACCTTACTTATTGTAAGACTTCTAATGATAAAATCTGCAAAGACGTCTTTACTTTTGCACTTTATCATAATTCCAGCGTGGGAGCTCTCCGTGTTCTCGTCTGGCCAGTAGGGGTAGCATTTATTCACCTTTGAATTAAAATATAAATGAGTTTTTTTCGGACTTCAAGAATTGTAGGCTTAAATCAATTACCAAAAAAATGTTTAGAATGCTGACAAGTAGAGATTTCATTTTTTTATATATAAATATGAACGTCTAATAATGCATGATGCAACTGTAGCGTAATACCGGTCAGATCTAAACCATATGCCGTGAGATAATGAAACTAAATAAAAAAAAATAGTTTATTTAACCTCTAAATATTAAACCAATAGTCGTGACAACCGGATTAAGTTTAAATATTTGTCAATTTAACACATACTCATATACTGTACACATGTCTGTTTTCGAAACATTTAATTTTAGACCTTCTACACTTGCAAAAAGTTTTGCCCAGTCTTAAATTTGCCAACATGCAATTGGTTGGATAGAGTGATAATAAGATGGAATTCGACAAGTTTTAAAATTGCCCATTGAGAAGGAGGGCAAATGGGACAACAATTAAAGAACATACTCTAGAGAAACCAATCAACATGTGTTAATGAAACTCACCCCGCATTCAACAAGATTCGTTAGCATGGCTACTGTGGAGCAGTGTTCTTGCCAAACCATAGTCCAAAAGTCGTCGACTGTGTGCTCGGTAGGCCCTATCAATTGATAATTACGTTCGATGATTGAAAACTGTTCTTAATTACTCGAGTTAACTTTGTAAATTTCATAATTGCAGATTTGTTTACTTTTTAAAACAAAAAAGATATATGTTTTGACAAATACCAACCTTGTGCTGCAATGTATCTGTTTTTCGTTGAATAACCCTGTTAAATGAAAATGTATTTGGAGATGTAGTCGTTAATAGTTTAAAATTTAGTCTTTAATAATGCAAAAGAATATCGTGAAAAATCATGCCGAAAGTCACAGGGACTATCAAATTTGTAAAATTCAAACGTAACATAACACTATACGTTTATATAGTTGGCATTGATGTAACGTGAATCAAAGGGCTCTTCAGTCTTCAATACAACACGTGAATGGTCATCTGTTAAAATGCAATATTGTTTCAAGTAGAAAGTAAAAAGCTTGGCATGCCTTGTAATACAAACAAGCAAAATTTAACCAATAAAAAATATTTTGGATTTTTTGGGAATAATTTCTTTCTTTTACTCAACATAGCTAGCCTTAAATGCTGCTCCCTATATATAAACGTGCGTTTATCTTTGTTTTATTTTGTAATAAAATGTTTACGTCATATTGTATTTCGTCTGAAATATTTGTCAAAATATGTATGTATTGTATATGTATTGTATATGTATTGTATATGTATTGTATATGTATTGTATATGTATTGTATATGTATCGTATATGTATTGTATATGTATTGTTAATGTATTGTATATGTATTGTATATGTATTGTATATCTATTGTATATGTACATGTATTGCATATGTACATGTATTGTATATGTACATGTATTGTATATGTACATGTATTGTATATATATTGTATTGTATACATACAGGCAAATATGTTTTTGTATCTGTTTTTCTTCACGTTTTCTTCTTTCTGTGCCTCCAGACACGGGGCTATCAGACCAACTTGGAGTTTCTGGAAGACAAAGAGCAATACATAAGGCAAAACAAATCGTACATTGGAGTCTGTGCATATAACCATCTACTCAACTGTTTGACAAGTCATACGAAGCAAACAACTGATTTTTATCTTTTTGCCCCCTGACTTCCTTCTGTTGACCGATGAACTGCCTTGATTTTAAGTACCACGTCTGTCATACGATGTACATAAGATATACATGCAAAACAAATTGAATAGAACGTTGTTAACCGAAAGATTGCTCATAATCTATCAAATTTTTCATCTTCATATTTATTTGTCTTAACAGTTTGTCTATTAGAATTAACACAAATAGGTAAAATGTACCTTGTGGGCTCTTTCGTAGGCGCCATCTGTGACTCTCATTTTACAAACATATTGTGGGAAGTCGGTTAGGGCGATATCATCACCTACACCAGAGACTAGTTCGTTGTCGTAAACTGCAATGTGCATCAGAAAAAAAGCATGGAATGTTTTATATTAATACCCGAATTCAAATCGCTGTTAAGCAGTACATAATGTATAATACTATGATATTTCAAGACATATTCTTTTATGACATATATGTTATCATGTTTGTGTTACATTTACTATCAATGTGTTTTCTTAATTTTTATAAGGTAAATTATTGACAAATGATTATTGATGACGATAACGCCAGAAGAAGAAGAAGAAGAAGAAGAAGAAGAAGAAGAAGAAGAAGAAGAAGAAGAAGAAGAAGAAGAAGAAGAAGAAGAAGAAGAAAAAGAAGAAGAAGAAGAAGAACATGTTGATGGTATGATATTGACACGTGATTACGGAAGGAACGACGATGATGATACTAATAATGATGATGGTAACGATGATGGCTATAATAAAATAAAAACGGGGAATAAAGATAAAATTACAGATTGGATCTAAAAAGAATGTTTTGTAACAATGATTTTTTTTGTCTTTTATTACTTACTTTTGAAAATCTCCAGTAAACAATGGCTTAAACCTCGATGTTTTAAAGTTCTATAACTATTGCAAAATGATTGTGGGTCCATTTTTTATCAAAAAAAAGTATATATAATTATTCTAAAGAGTCCATAGGTTCCTTATTTTTTGAGTTCATTTCTCCATTTTTTGCTTCCTTTGAGTGACTTTTGCGACGACCAGAAAGCAATCAGAATGGGACAACTTAGTTGTTAATATTATGATGAGTGATATTACCTTATAGAGGTGTAAAGGTTATGGGAAAATTTGTGTCTTCCCTGAGTCAAACTTTTATTTCTTAATAGTTTATACATTATATTGTTATTGTTATAAAAAAAATACCAAGCGTGGCTTCTTGAGACCATGTCACCATTGTTGATCTGTTTACATATACTAAAGGAAAACCACTCTCAACTTGTGGAGATTTAAAAAAAACACTCCGTCAACTCTTTTTTTACCATTTCTATTGATTTTTCCCTAATACACATTTTCGTAAATCTTGCATGTATCTGCTATATTATCATATTGTTTTGATTTTTATACAGCTTATGATAGGGGTGATTGGGGTCAGGAAATTGCATAATATGATGTCAAAGACATTAGAGTGTAGTCAGTTGTTTTTTTTCTAAGCTGACCCCCTAAAGGATATATATTGTTACGTTTCGTCAATTACCTGAATAAATATTTATTTCACTTTCGATTGATGTCAAATATTCCTTTTATGGTATTTTGTATATTAATAAAAGAAATAAACAGTGCAATTGTATTGGCCATTAATAACATAGGTACATAAAACCAATTGCTTTTGTTTTGTTCTTTTCTTTAAAATAATCATTAACTGTAATGGCTAAACTAAGCAGTTATCACATTTTCATTGAAATATCTCTATCACAATTTTTGGTATATTATATTTTTTTTATATTTGATATCATGTATAACAAAAAATAACAATCGTTGACAGCTCGATTTAAATTCTTGTTAGATTGCAAGGCGTCTTCGCTAATTTTAGCAAAAACTGACATGAAGATTGAGTAATTTGGATTGTTTTAAGGAGGCCGATTTGGGTTTTTTTGCGGAAAAACTACAATAGCATAACTCTTTATTTTTTTACCACATGTAATTTAAACCAACTCTAGTTTATTTTCGAAGGTTCATGAAAATCGACCGTCTGGTTCCTTTTAGGGATCATCTCAAAATAGAGGTACATTTACTATAGGAATATTTAGGAAACTGTCATTTTCCGCACATCAAAGCAGTTTAAAAAAATAGTACAAAAGCTTTTTTTCTCAAATTGTTATATATGATTAGCAATATCATTTCCTTCCTTTTATGTAAAAAACACAAAATTCTATACCGTCTGATTTTTAGTGGGGGGCATCACAAAATATCAAAATGCACCAAATTTTGCTATATATTTGGATCATCACGGATGATGATTGGTATAATGGATTCATTCCAAAAATGAGGAAAACGTCCTCGAGGATAGCATCATTCTGTATATAATATTTCAACAGCGTACAATTTTTACTTTTTCTTTTATGTTATTTCTTATAACGTACTCCTACAAAGCTTCATTTTATCATAACGTCATAAAAGCGCAATAGCTATGCTCCCCTACCGCACAACGTAAAAAACGTGTTAAAAATAAAAATGTCCTTTTAAAATCCAAATATTTTTATCTGAAATTTGTTTATTGTGTTCAATTTTATAAATGATATCGAAAAAAAATCATAAGAAGTATAAATCAACTGTATTATATTAGAATGCGCAAAAACACGGGCAATGCAAACTAAAGTCGGCCTCCTTAATTATTTAAAAAAAAACATTTAACCCCACATATTTTAGTTTAAATCAAAATAATTCACTGTATGTACAATATATGTTAGGACTGTGGAGTGGGCCAGTGAATCTATTCAATTGATAAATTTACAACATATATGCATTGTACTGATTTTAAGAAACGAGAAGTTGCAGATCGCTAGTTATTGAAAGCATGATTGAAGGTGTTTAAAATGTGGTGAAGGAAAAAATTAAACTTAAATTAAGAAATGAAACACTTACAGACAATACTATATGTAGTACTTAATAAGCCTTCATAAGACGGAGACAACTAAAATCAAAGTACTGAAGTACTGACGGGAGTTGATGTTACCGATTATCATTTTTTTAAAATTAACTTATCTTGCATGGTAATTAGTCTGTATTTGAATTATGCTTTTTTTATTTGAATTTTTAGACTTTTCCGACAAGAATTTCGAGAAACCCCATATGAATCATGTTGTGTAATATTTAACGAGGCCGAGTATAGAACGAGTACGCACGCTTTAGCGCAGTGTTTCATTTGTATTGTGACGTCATCTTTTTGCTTTGTTGACACCATGACGTGATAGTTTCAACTGCAGATATTCAGCGAGATTTGTTGAAAATAGCTCGTTTGACGCGTAAAATTGATATTATATTGTGGAATAAACATAAATGTCTCGAAGTATAAGTTATATTTGGGCTCGGATCGAAAACGTGAAGAGGGTTCAGCAAGCCTAGCCCTCTGTCACGTTTTTTTTCAACCCGCCTAAATATCGATTAATTCATTTGTTTTAAGACATTAACCATGTATTTTATATTAATGACCTTTAATATGTGATTTATATATTTATTTATTACTTAAATAGGTCTGAATGTTTTAATAATACTATAAAGATCACCATATCCGTCTTTGTCAAATAGAAAATACTCATTATCTGACAAACAGAGAAATTGGGCATACAAAAAAATAACTTTGATAAGACCACTGAAAAAAAACCAGGCTGTAAAAGGGTATTTTTTTAATTTGACCATTTGACGCCTTTTAGCAATAACTTTAATATGTAGAACAGAAAAAGAAATCCCTAGGGCAGAAGTTTAAAAAATGTGCAAAATTGGTACATTTCAGGCTAGATCCCATAGGGTCCTATGTTAAAAATTAACAATCTTTGAGATGACCCCTTAAACAAACGGTGTGGTAAATGTCTTATTTTTTTATCTTAAAATAATAAATATATCAGTAGAAATTCTTGTAAAAAATTTCATTCAAAAATCTAGGGCAGAACAAATTAGACCCGGCCTCGTTAAAGATAAATTTCAAACTATGTATTAGTAATGAAACAAGACTAAGAATCGTATGGATCCAGGCACTGTTGATATCGAACTCTAGTCTCGTTCAACCAGACGCTCGGCTGTCTCCGTTAATCTCCGACAAGCAAGATAGCCTCTCTGCTTGTCGGAGATTTACGGAGACAGCCGAGCGGCTGGTTGAACGAGACTTTATTAAACTCTGGCGTAGGAACACATAAGACTACAAAAATATCTAAATTGTTCGTATTATATAAAATCTGACTATTTTCAAAGTGTTTATAAATAAGTATACTTGAGAAACGATGCTTCAGTATACATAACAACGACCTTTTCTATTATTTTCAAGAACTAAGTCTTGTCAGCGGTGATGATTTGTGCTTAGGTCCAAACACTGTTTCACTTTCGGTTTGCCAGAGTAACTGCATAGGAGAGTTGATTAAAATCAACTCCCAAATACCTATTTTTGAAAGCCGTTGACAAAACAAAATAATTGAAACGATGACATGCATCAAATAGAATGACTCACAGAAAGACCTTAATTTTCAAAGGCAAATGTTAAAGTAAAGCATTTCTTTGTAATCCAACTTAAAAGGTATGAAGCTCGACTAAAGTCACTATTTCTTTGTGAGTACATGTAACAACGATTACTTTCGGAAAATTATTGGTCCAGTAATTGAATCCGTGAGAATTATTTCCTTCTTTATTGGTCGAGTGTTCTTTGCTATAAGACGCCATCGTATTTAAAGAGTATTAATAAAAGTAATTAAAATTTTATGCAAATATCTTAGAGAACATTCTTCACCTTTAACATCTGATACTGAATTAACAATGTTCACAAACTGTCTAAATTTATGTTACAAAATGTCATTAAGTTTATCCATTGCATCTCTTTTAACACGTAACCATTGTATAATGCATAAAATTATCTTGTAATACACTAAAACTCGTTTGGTACGAACACAGATATAGCGAATTTTCGGATATAGCGAAGTCGTTTTGAGTCCCCGGTAAAATTCTATATAAATCTTAGCAAAATTTTACGATTATAACGAATTCGGATATAACGAATTTACGGATATAGCGAACTCGTTTTGAGTCCCGTATAGGTGAATGATAATGAAATTTAACGCTTTTATAACGAATTTCTTTAGAGTTAAAAAAGTTTGCACTATCATTTAACATAATAGTTTGAATGAATTTATTTTCATAAAAAATTTTCAATTTACGATCCGATTTTTAAAGGTATCAAAGTTATGTATATTTATTTTAAGCTTCAATTAACACAAATTATAGTCTGGTGAAAACATGCATATAGTGAATTCGCTATAGTTATTGTTAGGAATTCGTTATACGGATATAACGAATTACGGATATAACGAAGTTAATGCAGTGGTCCCTAGGACTTTGTTATAACCGAGTTTTACTGAAGTATACCATTATATTTTGATAGGTTCAGTACATATTTTTATAGACCTGCGTGAGTATATCAACCGAGGACGAAGTTTGATGTGGATGTACACTTATCGGGTCAAACAATTCATGTAATGACCGCTATGAAAATGCTATAACTGGTTTTTTTAACATATAAATTTTAAACTACCACTTTTTCGGGATAGAGAAGTAGAATAATTGGTGCATAATATTTAAGGTATTAATTTTGCTGCTGTGGTGTAACAATGTCACAAATCCCAATATTTGTATTACGTCGTGCCATTTTGTCTTTAATACAGTAATGTTAATAGATTTTTTTCGTAAAGTCAGGTTTATAACAGAATTTATAACACGATTACGTGATAGTAATTAACCAATATTAAGTTTGGGAAAAATATGTTAATAAAAGAAACAATCTAAATACATATCAAACTTTTATTATATTTTTTTTGCATGTAATATGTGAAACAAAACCAATCAAAACTAATTACAAAACGTGTATGGCAACAATTTAAATATGAACGAACAGTGAATGCATTGTTTATAAAGACTATTTATTAACGTTCCGATTCCAAAAATATCAATTTCAGACACGTAAATATTCTTTTAGAATCAATTTAATATTGTGGACTATTCCGTTCCGTGTGTTAGACTTCATGCAAATCAAATTCAAAAAACTTGTAATCAGATATAGTTTGAATGACTTGTAAAATAATATGCATCAATTTTAACTCTACGTGTTTCCTACGTATTCTAAAAAGATATTACAGAGATTGCGCCCAGCTCAAATATTTCAATTGGTAAAATGAAAATATGTTCAAATCATATCATTTAGTTTAAAAAAACCCAGCAAATATAAAAAAAAGCAATATATCTGCATATCAATTGCCATAACACATACATTTAGTTAAAATATGCCAAACGATATCGATAATAATAAAAAAGATTGTTGATAAGCTGATGCACACTGTCAGTTTCGAATATTAAACACTTCATATGTTTACACAAAATCGTACATTTATAGGCAGTTTTTAATCAGATAAACGAGGTTACCCAATATCATGGAAAAGCACAAATCGGGGTATAGTGAATTAAAAGATCAAACACTGAGCTATGATAATCATTTTCCGATAAAAACAAACACATACAGTATAAGAAGATCATTGATCAATGGCACTGATACATATACTTATCAATAACTTATCATTGCATTGGACAGTCAACAATTTATAAGTATATTTGATTGTAGTCAATTTTGATTCTCAACTCATCTAAATAAATTAAGTTATGTGTTCAATAGTTGATCACAGGCGTATCTCCTGGCTTGCATCTAACACTTTTAGGCTAGCTGGAAAGAAAAAAGTAAAGCTTGGGTTATTACGTAAAAAAAAATAAAAAATAATAAATCCGTTTTTCTTTTCTTTGTTGATAAATTGTTCTCTTACATTTAACATTTTGTATCAGTCCATACTGTTTTTAATCCTTTTTATTTCGATACAATAACCTAAATTGAAACGATTATATTGAATTCAAAATCAGATATGTTAACATTACTTTAACATAGGGCTAGTATCATCATTGACAAACATGATTACATTCCATACGTATCGACTTTCAAAAGAAAAAAGAACAATAAATTCGTAACGAAAAATGATAATTACTCTACGGTAACAAATTATGGTAAACTTACCAACGTTTGAAAATTTAGTAAAAACCATTTTTTTACAATTTAGATTTAAATATATTTACTGTAAAAAAATAATAAGTTATAACAAAATTACAACAAATATATTTATAAACTATGTCTGAATATATATTTTAAGTCGTTAATGAAAGGTTTGCTTGGCCACAACAGTGCTAAAAAAATTTCTTTTCACACGAATACCACAACCTCACAACTAGAAAATCTGTCACAAATATTAAAAGTCAGATTGTTATTATACCATCTATTATTTAAAGTCAATTTAAAAATTAACCTTTTTGAAATTCCTTAATGATGTCAATTATGCAACTGAATACAGTGCATAAGTACGAACATAAAATTATTTAGCCATTTCGTAATCACATTCCTGAACACACAGTAGATAACTTTAAGAATTGTATTCATAGCTTCACTGTCTATTCTAACTAACCACTAAAAGCAAATAAGAAAGCTTTCGTTCGTAGAAGGACATTACTTTAACTTCTACAGGAGAGAAATGATAAAGTGACATTTTTCCGAGAGAAATTTCAAAAGTTTTTTCAGAAACAGAGTAAGCAACTATTTATCTGATCTTAGTTATTCCACAAGCTAAAGTTGGTATTACGAATCTATCGTTCCTATTCTAGCTACCGACTAAAAGCATTGAGAGTGGCATAAGATCTAACTTGTAACATGGTACATGCATATAATGTATACATATACACCCAATACTCTTTTAGGAAAAACTTGAGTATTTTATTCCTTTGAAATCATTAAAAGTCATTGAGATTCAGAGAAGCAAATGTAGTACTAATCTCATCTTAGTTGAAGAAGTTTAGAATTAGTGTTCATGCTCTTGAATAGAAAACTTTTTTTGCTACAGTAAGTTACTTATTATACAATATACGCACTTTATAGAACTTAGAAGAACAGACACTGAGTGAAGGTCAATTTTCAAATATATTGTTCCTTTCTATACCAATCGAAATTATTCAAAAGAAAATAAAGATAAAATAAGATTATGATAACAAAATGAAAACAATATAAATGTGTTATAAATAAACACATTTTAGATGTACACGGTGTTAGGTTACACAGTTATGTTCATTGGTTATCGATATTACTATATCCAGAAAAAAAGTTCATTTTAAATCAAACGCATGTCGTTTTGGAGGTGTTTCTTTCTGGATTTCAAAAAATGACCAAGAGTTTAAATTGTCAAATTTTGTTTCAAATAATAAATGCATTGAAAGCTCAATGCACAAGCATTTTAAGCTGTCCGAGAAGAAAAAAGTACAAAAAGAAAAAAAATGAATTTCCCAAATCAGTGTCTGCCTTCCTTGTCTAGCTCAAAACATTTACCAGTACATTTACTTCTTCATGAAAAACACTACTAAACACATCATAAAATGTTGTCAGTTTCGTTAAAAAAACATAAGCAGTATCCAACTAAGTATTAACATTCAAATCTCAAAATCACAGCAATAATTCAAGCACACTATATATTTAATCTGGATTTCCATGACAAAAAATAATGTTTTTTTTTATTAAAATACACAACCACTTTGGGTTTTTCATTCAAAGAAATTACCATACAAATGTATGGGAAATTAGACATGTTTTTAGGGATTTGTTTCCGACACACAAAATCATTACAGCTATAAAATGCAATCATGACACACGTCCTTGTTTTCCAAAACATAGCTCAGACAAAATAACACAAAGCGCATGCTCACCATTTCCGGAAGTTGAACCTCCTCTTGATCGGAACTGGTCATTTCCGTCTTCAATGGAAGAAACCACACGAATGAGAAAACTAATGAAGCGCTATTTCTTTATTTTTTTTTTTATCCTTTTATACTTTATTTAAATTTCTTTTAGATGAGACATCAAATTTCCTAAATTAACTGCACTTAAAATTTTAGAATATCGTTCTGTTATCAATAAATTTACAAATTGAAAATGAACTGTTGATAAAATGGGCGTTTAGTGTTAAGCCATTTATATTAGTTTCCAAACATTGACATGCATATTAATAATTGACCCCATTTCAAACTTGATAAAAAAGTTTGTTAAATCATGCATTACCTGTTTCACGTTAATACGTTAAGACAATTTGTTAATTTTTGCAACTTGAACACCGCATACCATACAGGATACCTGTATATTGACCACATTCAACCATCATCCAGTTATATCTTTTCATTCTTCTTAGTTCACACGACACATACATGTAATTGCCATCCGACATTTTTTTCCATCACTCCACATTAAAGTTTGGCGTGTATATTAAATTAATCAACTTCACTCAGTATGTAAGCTTGCAATTCGGATTTAACCAAACCATGATTTTCAAAATCCCAAAAGCTGTTATCAACATCTAATTCTCTATTACTACACACTTACATAGACAAACACACGCTACATTCTCACCTTCGTCTTCGTATGGATAGTTTATTTCACTATGTCTCGTGTCGCCTAAATATGACCAAACAAACTTATTTGTATTAATGATACCATTATAGTAACAAGATTTAGTCTTAATCTTGTCATTGTTTTTTGTCTTTTATGCTGTCAATTTATCTCCTGTTCCTTTTTGAGCATTTTAACTTCCTCATTTGAAAATGCTTGTGATAAAACCAGAAATGTGTTCAAAAATGACATCTTTAAGTTGAATTCAGCATCCAGTCAAGTTTACCTATTTTCCCTATGAGTGATGATAACAATGGTATGAACGTGACAAAGGTATAATGGATTTTGGTATATATTACTAGCAATTGTTATGAAGTTTGACTTTCAAAGTATTGACAAAACATTACATAGCCACTTTGGTGTTATTGTTTTCATGTATCTTATTTTGATAAAAATTGTTATGCTAAAACGAAAAAAAAATTGTTTATATATACATTATGCCAATTCTAATAATTTCACGTTGCCACTAATAAAAACAAATGAAATGATTCAAACCATCAACACAGGTAGAATAAATAACTGCATTCCCTCTACAAAATACAGCATTGATCTGCACATTTGTAACATGCTGTGGGATCATTTTTAATTGTGGGTGTCAATGCTTGTGGTCAACCAAAATTCTCTTAGTACATGGGGAAGTAATTTCGATAGTAATGGTAGTGTAATCAGGATACTTCTGATGAATATCAAACAAATGATCGTGTAAAGCTTCGTGTGGATGTAAATTCGTGGGCAAGGGCTACCAACGAAAGCCACAAACATTGGTCTTCCACGAACAATTACGATTCCACAGTACTTACCATGGTATTGACTGCCGTGGAACTGGCTTCCGTGAATACTTCCGTGCACGCTTCCGCCGTGCATACTGCCATTAAAAGCACTCATTTTGTCAAACTGGTTTGCTGTCAATCTCTCGTCATCAAATGTCCATCCTATCATTTTAAAACAATGTGTCACGATTAACCAATTCCAGAAGACATGATATTTAAAAATGTTGGCAATACTGTTTAAGTATTTTCTTTTAAACTATCGATATTACATGTAGGGTGTTCAAATAGTTTTGCAAAACGTATTTTCCACCAACATTTACTTAGAAAGTCGAAAATATTTTGAACGTTTGTAAATCTTCCAAACCATTGCATTTTCTTATTGTTCCAATTTTACAATATTTACGATATTCATGAATATGTATTACCATTTTGTTCTTGGAAGTGTTTTACCGCTATCTCTCTTTCAAGACGTTTTCTACAAAAATGATAATAAAACCCCGTTATGATAGCATTATCAATATGTAAAATTAAAAATGCATTTTAAAAAAAATGTACATGAAGTCATTCCTAGCAAAAAGAAAACGTTCTTGATTTTATATATTTATATGGTTGATGATATACGTGGCTATTTTGTACATTAAATTTTTCTCAGATTTGTATGCAAAAATGAATACCTTGATCGTAGTTGTTGCATGCATAAGACTGTTACGATGATGATGATCAGCAGGAATCCACCGCCTGACGACAGACCAACAATCAGTGGAAGGTTGTTGTTCTCAGAAGACACCAGGCTTTGGCTGCCTGTTATCATGAAATAAAGCTTTAATTTTGCACAAGAAAAAAAAAATTAAAGCTCAATACTTATGAAGAAAAAGTTTTCTACTTCTTAATACGTTCTGTTAGCATAGCTGTAGCTATCCAGATTGGTCCTAACAGTTATAAAAGCTATGCTTTTAAGAGAAGAATAAGACTAGAGAATAAAAATAGTTTTAATCGAAGCGGTTTTAGTTATTTAAATGTTAAGTAGATATCTGTTAATGCTTTGATATTAAAAACGTTGTTGTCGTTGATTTTTTTATATATATAGTCAAACCTGTTAAAGATCTGCTCATTTGGATTTTCGTCAATAATACGATCAGCGTCATTTCAATAGCATGTGTAAACTACAAAACCAAACACTTCATCAACCCCAAAATACAACAAAACTAAAAACCAATACCCTACAAATGCAACACTACAAAAAATCAACATCCCTGCTCCATACGTTTTATTAATAAAGCAACAATACCACTGTATGGAAGTATTTATTGAGTTAGGTGTATGAGATAACGATGATTTCTAATGCAAATCTTCACAAACGCAGTGTATTATCAAGCAAAATAATTACTGGATATACAATCTAGTTTGTAATCAATTGCACACTTTTCCTTTTTACTGCTACTGCAGAATTGATTAAAAAGCCACACCAAACACACCTCGCTAGATGGTTCATACTCACATGTTGGCCCCTCAAATCCACTATGGCATAGTTCACAGGATCCAGTCGAGCGTGCGCATTTGCCACCGAAACATTTTGCGTCGCACTCTTGTTTACAATCGAAACCATACTTTCCAGTGATGCACCCTTCTAAGCAGTTGTCACTAGATGTTTCGCATTTCTGGTTTTGGCAATTTGAACTGCACTGGTCCCGGCAATAGGTTCCATAAAAGCCTGTAACACAACCATGCAGACATCGCCCAGTTGGCTGTTCGCAGCTACTTCCCCCTACAGTTTCGCACCCATTGCACGATTCGTTACAGAAAAAGCCATAGAAGGTCGCTTTACATATTCCAATGCACCTGCCCGTGTCTCTCTCGCAAGCAATGTTATTACAATTTGAAGAACACTTCTTATTGCAATTTTCGCCATAGTATCCATCCCTACAACCAAGAACACACTTTCCAGTTGATGTATCGCACACTCTTGTCCCATCGGTGGGCAGCTTGCAGTTATCACTGCACTGCATAATACATTTTGTTCCGTAACGATTTGGTTTACAAGACAAACAGGAGGTATCAGAAGTGCAATCATAACAACCAACGGGGCATTGCGATGTACATAGATCTCCATAATAACCAGGTGAACAGCCAAAGCTACACAATGCATTCTGACGATTGCATGCTTTGTTTTTGCAATGATCTGGGCAATGTATACCACATTTACTACCATACCAACCATCAACACAATTTCCGCTGCAATCGCCCGTAACCTTTTCACAAGCAAGTGTAATACAGTTACCAGAGTTATTGCAAGGCTTATCACAGGAAGTTCCATAGAAACCAATTTTACAATTGCACGTCCCATCATCTTTGCTGCACTGGTTCAGTTGGCAGTTAGCATTGCAATTATACTGACAGGCGTTTCCCCATTTTCCTACAGGGCACGCTTGGCATCCAGTTGTTCGGTCACAGTTGGTACAGTTTCCACAAGCTTTGGTACACATTTCTCCATAATATCCTGATTTACAACTGACACATCGCCCATTCTTATCGCAGACACCTCCAAGGCAATTAGCATGGCATTCCGATTCACAAAATTGGCCATAGTACTGATCTGGACAGTCAAGACAATGTCCATCAACAGAATTGCATAAATTATCCAAGCATGAGGTGTTACAAGCACGGTTACCTTAAGAAAGAAAACAATATAAAATATATTTTGATTATGTAAACATCATTAGGAGGAATAGTGAGTGAATCATGTTTGCTTTATAGTAGAGCAGATATTCCGACAGTAATAATACTTACATGTTTGACCAAAGAATCTCGGTTTGCAACCTTGAAGACAAGCGCCGGAAATTTTGTTGCATTCTGAGTTCATACAGTTGGCACTACATATGGACTGACAATCTTGTCCATAGAAACCAATCTTACATCCTTCAGAACAATTTGTGGCTGAATTTACGCAAATATTATTTTTGCACTTATTGTTGCAAACTCCTGTACACATACTTCCATAAAATCCCGGGTTACATTTGTTCAGGCAAGTACCATCTAATTGCAAGCAGTTGGACTCACCATTGAATGATGCACACCCAGAACAAGTAAGTCTACAGTCGGTGCCGTAAAAACCAGGTTTACATGTTAGGCAGTTACCAGTGTTCTGGGAACAGATTAGATTTTCACAGTTATCAGGGCATCTTACATTGCAAGCATTTCCCCACCAACCAGAAGCACAGTCAACGCATGTCCCATCTGTAAAATTGCAGAATGGATTTATGCAGTTGGTACTGCAAAACAATTCGCATTTTATTCCATAATGCCCATCTTTGCAAGAGTCGCAGTTACCCGAGACACGATTACAAATGCCTTGATTGCAATTAATCGGACATTGCTGGTTACATTGCTCTCCGTACCATCCAGCTGAACAACCGTTGGTACATCTGCCAGAGGACCTGTCGCAACTTGAGCCATTGCAGTTTTGACTGCATTGTAGTTCACAGTTTGATCCGTAAAAACCCGCCTTGCAGTCCCCAATGCAAGCACCTGTTGTCTTGTCACAACTGAGATAATCGCATCGAGGACAGGTTGAGTTGCAGTAGGGTCCAAAGTAACCCGCCAAACAACTTGTCTGACAAGCACCCGTTTGCCGATCACAGCTTCCGCTAGCACATCCTGCTGTTTTACAGTTCCGATCACCTGAAAGTCAAAATATGATATAAAACAACTGAAATATAAAACTGACGAAATATTTGAATGGATCATTCGTTATTTATTTCTTGTGGGTTTTTTTTTACATCCTTAATATAAAGATTCTATATTAATTACTTTTACAAGATTTTTTATTGTGTTTATATTTTTTAAATCACACTTAACTTCATTAGGTTCATTAAAGTATGCATTGTTAAATCTATCTTAAAACCTTAGCATTAATGCCTGAAAATAAAAAGAAAAGTATTTATAATTTCATTTCAACTACTTACACAGTGTTCCATAAAATCCTGATCGACATCCAACCGTACATTCCCCGGAGGTCCTCTCGCAAAGATCGTTGACACAGTTCGGGTTGCATTTCGATGTACAATCTGATCCAAATAAACCCTGTATGCATCCAAAAGTGCAGCTTCTCTCGGTGCCCGAGCAAGCAAATGATTGGCAATCGAATGAACAAACCTTCGAACAGCGATCGTTAAAGAATCCGAGTTTACACCCGTTGGTGCAAACTCCTGTGGAACGATGGCACATTTCTTGACCACTGACCTCAGAACAGTTTGCACAACTTTGGTTACAGAAGAGACCATAATAGCCATTCATACAATCACCGTCGCATTGTCCGTTTGCTCTGTTGCAACTGCCACTCACACATCGGCCTGGACAAGGCTTTATACACCTATCACCAAAGTATCCATTGGTACAATCATTTAAGCAGTTACCTGATAATTTCTCACAGGTTTGTTGGCTATCTGAAGTTACCCTACAAGTACTGCTACAATTAAATTGACAAGTGCTACCGTATTTACCTTTTACGCAGGAAATACAAGTTCCAGTTTGAAAATCGCAGGTTAAACAGTTTTGCGGACAGGTCAAAGAACACGTTGGTCCGTAGTAACCGTTATCGCAGCCAATAGAACATGTACCCGATAATTTTTCACATTTTCCACCTGAACATGTTGCGCTGCAACGTTGTTCACACCGGTTTCCAAAATATTCATCCTTGCATGTTGTCAAGCAGTGCCCGGTATTGATGTCACAAGCGGTACTTTGACAACCTACTGCATTATTGCAGGGTTGGTCGCACTTTGCATCCCACCATCCATCTCTGCATTGATATGCGCATGCTCCACTGTCTTTGTCACATATCAATTGTTCAGCAGAGGACAATTTGCAAAACGAACTGCATGCGTATTGGCAGTTTGTTCCATAAAAACCTTGAGTACAATTTGCACAGTCCCCAGTACTCTTAATACACTCGCTACAACCCATGCACACCCTATTACAGCTTGTTCCATAAAACCCGGGTTTGCAACTAGATTTACACACTCCCGAATACTGCGTGCACGCATTGTTCAAACAACCAGTGCTGCAATTAAAATTGCATCGTTCTCCGTAATAGCCATCCTTACATTCAGTACAGGCACCTGTTGAGCGATCGCATCTGCTGTCCTTGCATGTTAAACTACAGTTTTGTGTACAGTCTGCTCCGTAGAAACCAGGCAAGCACTGGGATGCACATGTTCCGTTATTCTGAAAGCATCCATTAGCGTCACAAGATTGACAGGTGTTGTTACAGAACACACCCCAGTATCCAGCTTTGCAGCCACTTCCGCAGACCCCATTACTTCTACCGCAGACTTGACCAATACATCCAAAGCTACAGTCCATTTCGCAAAAGTTACCATAGTGTCCAGGTATGCAGTCGCCAATACAATATGCTGTTGTTCTGTTACAGCTAGTTGCACAGGAGGTGCTACACTCAGAAGTACATTTATCGCCATAATATTTTGGGACACATGAACCAACACAATTTCCATTCTGTTTTTCACAGATACCGGATGCACAAGTACTGCTGCATGTATTATTACAAAAGTCGCCATGACGACCAGCTGTGCAAGCATTGCAGACGCCTGTCTGTCGATTGCAACCGTTGCTACAGTAAATGCTACATATCGATGTGCAGGTTGGACCGTAATATCGTTCTGAGCAGGGGTATGTACAATACCCATCACTTCGTCTACATGAATTTTGCTGACAATTCCCATTGCATCGTAATGTACACTTTGGACCATAAAAACCTTGCACACATGAATCACAATATTCCGTTTCCTTGTTACAAGTTCCATTTTCGCAATTCTGTCCACATATGGACCTACAGTACTGATCGTGGTACATGTTGTTTTTGCAAAACCCAAGACACGTACCATCTGAAATAGAACATCCCATACTGTCGCAAGTCATACATTGCTGCAGACAATAATCTCCATAATAGCCAGTTGGACAATCTGAGCAAAGTCCAGTTGTTTTCTGACAAGCTCTGAGACAGGTAGTTGCGCACAAAGAGTTGCATTGTGAGCCATAGAAACCCAAGTCACATTGTCCTAGACAATTACCGGTTCGATCGTTGCAGCCCTGTGAATCACAGTTGCTGCAAGATTGATTACAGTACGTTCCATAGTATCCCAGATCACATCCACTAGAGCAAGCTCCGGTGACTTTGTCACACGCATCTCCTTTGCAGAAAGTGTTGCATGGTCTTTCGCAAAAGCTTCCATAATGGCCCACCTTACACGCCCCGTCGCAGGTACCTGCCGTTTGATCACATGAGGAAGCACACTGAGCGCTACAGACAGCATTGCACATCAGGCCATGAAAGCCTACTTTACAACCCCCAATGCACGTCCCTGAGTCCTTTAGACAAGTACCTCCACCACAGTTCGAATTACACATTTGTTCACAGAGTTCTCCGTATTTTCCGGTCTCGCAACTCCCAACGCAGGCACCCGTGAATCGGTTGCATGTGTTGTCAGCGCATGCTGAATCACACTGTTCATTGCAAAATAAACCTCGATATCCACTCGGACAATCAAACGTACAGTATCCTGAAGTCTGGTTGCATTTATTGCTGATGCAAAACGAATTACAAGTAGATGAGCAGTTCATACCGAAATATCCATCTTTACATGCTGAACAATATCCATTTGACTTCTCGCATGATGCAGTGATGCAATTGCTGGGACAAACCTTGTCACATTTGTCTCCATAAAACCCAATTTCACAGTTACCAAAACATTTCCCTTCGGCTTGGTTACATCCCTGGCTGTCACATTTACTGCAAGTTGAGTTACAAAAAGATCCATAGTAACCAACTTCGCACTCGGAGCATGTTCCATTAAAACGCTCGCATGTTCCGTTTCTGCAATGTGAGCTGCAAACACCGGAACAGGTCGGATTGTAGTAACCAGGCTTACACGATCCAAGGCACACTCCAGAGGTCCTGTGGCAACCAGCAGAGTCGCAGTTCGTGTTGCATGGGTTTCCACAAAAGCTTCCAAAATAACCAACCCTACAGCTACCCCGACAAAACCCGCTATCTTTCACGCATCCTGAAGCATCGCAAGTTGGACTGCATGTACGATTACATGAGGGGCCATAATAACCTAATTTACATGACGCAACACACGTCCCGTTTGATCTGTGACATCCACTACTATCACAATTAGGACAAGCCATTAAACAGTTGTTGCCAAAATATCCAACATCGCATCCGATTGAACAGACCCCCGTTGATCTCTCGCAGGTGTTATTTGTTCCCGCGCATGTTTCCTCACAAAGCAGTGAACAGTAGTCCCCGTATCTTCCAGGCGGACATGGATTGTTGCAAAAGGCAGTCGTCTGGTTGCAAGAACCAATGCAATATCTAACACAAGGTGAATTGCATTTGAAATCGAAGTAGCCGACCTTGCATCCGCCGATACAACCACCTAAGCTGCGTTCACATGTTCCAGAAGCGCATTGTGGACTGCAGGACTGCTGACACTTCGGACCGTAGAAACCGTCATCGCAAGCAAAACAATCGCCAGTGCTGCGATCACATTTGTTTTCAAAGCAATTCGTACTACATTCATTCTCGCAAGTTTGACCCCATCGACCAATGGAGCAATTTTGGGAACAATATCCCTTATCTTGGTCGCATTGTCGTATAGGGCAATCTGTACTGCAAACCATTGTGCAGTTATGACCATAAAAACCTGTTTCACACCCAAGACATTTTGCAGTTGTGCGGTCGCAAGCTTCATATTCACAATTTGAATTACACAACCCTTTACATTTGTCCCCATAATAACCAGGTTCACATGATCCAAGACAAGCTCCTGTTTCAGAATTGCAACCTTCGTGATCGCACACTCCACATGGAGTTTGACATTTCGGACCATAATACAGACCCATGGCACAACTGAAACAATCTCCAGATGTTTTAGAACAGATTGAATTGTTGCAATTCTCACTACACCTTTGTGAACAGTTAGACCCATAGTATCCGACCTTACATTCCCCAAGACAATCTCCATTATTCTTTTGACAAGATAAATCAAGACAAAAGGAAGAGCAGACTTTGTTACACATGCTACCGAAATAACCTGGATCACACTGCCCGTAACATACCCCCGATAACTTATTACAACCGACCGAATCGCAGTTTACACATGATTGGTTACAGTATGCCCCGTACAGTCCAGATACACAGGAAGATAGGCATATGCCAGTGTTTCTATCACATGTGCCTGAAGAGCAACCTACTGTACAGAACTTTTCACAGAATTCCCCATACCGTCCGGCCTGACACTCACCCGAGCAGGATCCCGTCTTTTGGTCGCAGTTTCCGGAACAGGAACTTTGACACCGCTTAGCGCACTGATCACCGAAAAATCCATCAACACATTCCCCCTGACAGTTTCCGTCAAATCGGCCACAGTATCCATTTTTACAGTTTGGGTTGCACTGATTTACACAGGTGTCGCCGTAAAATCCCCGTTTACAACCAGTGGAGCAGGTCCCTGAGTCCCGGTTACACGCTCCGTCGCAGCCCGTACTACAGTTCATGGAACAAAAATCACCGTAGAAGCCAGTGGGGCAGTCGGATGTACAACGTCCACTTACTCGTTCGCACCTGTTATCGAAACAGCTCGTTTGACATTGTTTGTTGCACTGTTCTCCGTAAAATCCAACTGTGCATGAACCAACGCAGGTGCCCTGCGTTCTGTCACAGGGGCAAGCTCCACATGGCGTCTCGCACGGAAGACCGTAAAATCCATTGATGCACCCGTTTATGCACGTGCCGTTGGTGTAAAAACACGCGTTTCCTTGGCAAAACGGACTACACGTGTTCTCGCAGCGAGTTCCCCAGTACCCTTCCCGACATCCACCGAAACAGCTTCCTGTCGTACCGTCGCACGAACTCACGCAGTGATCACTACACTTGTAGCACGTGTCCCCCGCCTTGTAATAGTTACTGTCACATCTATCACACTTTTCACCGACCCATCCAGGCGTGCATCCTCTGGTGCATATCCCGGAAGTTGCGTCACATGTAGGCCCGGATGTTACATTAACACAGCCCTTGCTACAAGCCGTGCACGTGGCGAAGTATGGGTAGTAACCACTGACACATCGGGTACAGGTCAAGTCGCTGGACGCACAGCTATCACAATTCGGAATGTTGCATTGCCCTAGATAATAAAAAAACCCATAAAATTAAAACTTATAAAAATAACTACTTTAGTTTTAAATACCTGTCTTTAACAATTGATTAAACAATTTAAGAAATAAAGGTGATATAAATATTGAGTGAACTAGGAGATTATTCACATTGAGTCTTTTTTTTTTTTAATCGAAAAGTCGGTAATGAGGTTGATATCGAGGTTTACGTGTACACATGGAGGATGGAATACCGGAGCTTTGTTTTGTTTTGTTTTTTATCAAATAGTTGATCTGTTTTGACAAGCTGTTCAAAAACCCCACTGATTTCTGAACCTGTGAGGTTACTTTAGACGGTCCTTTTTTAAATCATGTTTCTTTATCTCTGTTTTAATACTTCTGTAGCTGAATTTTCAGGCTGCGGCTGTATCTGTACACATATTTAGTACCACGTTCTATCAAAGGTTGTCTTTCTTTTTCTGATTTTATCATACAAAGTGTTATCTGTGCCGTAGATCACTTCATACAAGCATGTACAATGTGAACATTATTTCGTCAATAAAGAGTTATAACAAGGCACCGCCATTTCAAAAGTAAGATTTAAACCAGGTTAAGACTGTATCAGTTAGTTTTTCTTCACGGTAAAAAAATATTTGACTTGTTTCATGCATCCTTTTATTTACACAATATAAATCAAATTAAAGTTTTTGGATGAGCTGTGTTGTGATGCATTTTATAACAATATGAAAGCTTATGTTATAATATTTTGGATCAGATCAAAGGCATTTATTAACAGGACAGCCAACGTTACAACCCCCCCCCCCCCCTCCCAACACCACCTGTTATATAATTTTCATTCATAAACGTTTATAAATAAATGTCGTACTGGCCTATCTATTGGTACGGGATGGTCTAATTCATAAAATTCATAAAAAAAACACACCATGCATGTTCGGCAGCCGTATTAGATAAAATAGTTGTGTATCATACTTATTAATGGGGTACGCCATTCTTTTTTATGGGATTTTAACTTTAACCGATATAAGTTGCCGACCCCCCCCCCCCCCCCCCTCCTCCAAACCATTTTCAGCTGATGATATCAGAATAAGTGTGCAAATTTATTTTAATCATTAAACTCGTATGATTTGTTTAGCTGTTCCAGGTTTGTTGTTGTACTGAAAAAAGTTTACAACATTGCATTATGGCGCCACGCAAAAAAAAAAAAATGTTATTTATCTGAGGTATTTGAGTGTACATGCGAGACACGCACAAGCGATCACATGTAAGTAACCTGTAATCATCCTTTCAATGAAAAAAATCAAAACATGCTTATTAATAAACGGTTGTGTAGTACATGTAAATCAATATTTGATCATTTATTTATCCCGATTTAAAAAGAAGTTACTTTTTATCGCTTTCCACGTACTTCTTTTTATGTACTGTTGAAAAGTGCAGAAAGTTTACAAAAAAAAAAGAGAATTAAACTTGGGGAAAAAAAATAAAACTTGATCCGTGAGAAAAAATGCCGACATTTAAATGAGAGTCTATAGATAACCGACTATCAGGAGATTATCAAGGCCCGGGCACCTGTCATTACCCGGTCAAACAATGGCGGTCTACTGCTTACAATGGAGCTGTCAGTGAACGTGTAACAATCACCCCAGGACATTTTTCGGAGGTCCCTCCGATAATTATCACCTATATCCATAGAAATACGGTTTGAAATACTCTCTCTCTCTCTCTCTCTCTCTCTCTCTCTCTCTCTATATATATTTAAGTACTAATGCAGTGATGCAGTTTGTGTGTTTGTCTTGTTTTCCCTCTCTCTTCATTTCTTTTCCGGTTTTTTTCCTGTCTTTTTTCCTCTCATATAGTCTCTCTCTCTCTCTCTCTCTCTCTCTCTCTCTCTCTCTCTCTCTCTCTCTCTGTTTTTTTTTCTCGTACTGTTTATCACAATGTTGAAGAACTTTTGTAACGAGCATATGCGCATGTAATTTGATAAAATCGCTGGCAACGATTATTTTAATTTTTGTCAATGGCCTTTTGTAAGAGCATTTAAAGCCACGTTTGTACTTTTATCTTTGAAATAGGATCCTTCGTATATCTCTCTGCAGTAAAACAAAAGAGGGGCCACGCTCCATTGCGCAGTAATTATGCGTGAGATTGACGTCGATAAAATTTGATGTGTGTCAGTGGGTGAGAGAGAGAGAGAGAGAGAGAGAGAGAGAGAGAGAGAGAGAGAGAGAGAGAGAGAGAGAGAGAGAGAGAGAGAGTAACTATGTCATTTAATTAAGGAATGAATTTCGTTAACGAACTTCTTTAATCCCTTAGTATTTTATAGAATATAGAATAATTATAACTCAGACCCGTTTGGACTGCGAAAAAACCGCGTAGAAAGTAATTCAATTCCTTATAATGTTTTTTTTTTTCATATTCGTTTACTTTATATTATTGCTTTAAATGTTAATCGCAAGTTAATGTAAGCAAGAAAAAAAAGGGGGGGGGGAGGTAAAGGTTGAAAGGCTAAAAACATAGACTCGGAATGGTCGCGCTTCTACATTATGTACATATTCCACTCATATTCCACTTAGTATTTTTTATCGTTACGCAATACTATCGATAGGCTCCAAACCGGTTTTGTAAAATTAGAACAATAGTTTGTTAACTTTAACAATCAATGCTATATTTTGTTCAATAACAGCATGTTTGAGGCGAGGCTCTTCTATTGTTTGAAATATAAATACGAGTTTTATCAATGGAGTATTGATTGCAATGAATTGTAAATAATTGATGTCTAGTTGCAATGTATGACAAAATTTAAAAAGTTTATATTTTATAGTTTTGCTGCATCTTGCCTATTTCTATTTTTTATTTGTGATGTCAACTCTAAACGATACATATTTAATCATTTGATCATGAAACATGCTATCAATTTTTTTAACACGTTAATTGGAATGATGGTATCTCCATGACTTTTACTAGTACAATGATATTTCAAATTATTTGGTATCTGCAGGCGTTTAAAATATACACCCGCTTAAAATTTCACTCCCACCCTCTTAACCCCCTCCCCGAAAAAAAGTAAATAGACTTTAGTCTTTAAAATTGTAATACGTGTATTATACTGCATGTTTTAAATCAAACGCACAGAACTCTAAACGAAAAAGCACATCAACATAGAAAAATCTTTTCTCCCATTCACTTCCCTCTTCGTTGTGGACAAATTTCTAAGCATTTTCGGTCTAAAAAATTGCTGCGTTTATTCATTAAATAAAACCTGTTATATGCGCTTATTGACAAAACACACCGACTGCATATTTGATATTAATAGTTTCAACATTTGATCTTTTTGTAATATACGTAAACTTTGCAACAAAATAACATTGTCATTGTAATATTTGCCTGAAGTAGGAAAATCCAACAGAGAAAACCAAATGTTTACTTTGAACATAACCAAATATTTGCTCATCCCCCCTTCGCTGGCATGAAACATGGTTAAATCTATTGAAAAGCGGATATGGCGGATAGACATTTTTGTGTTCTGTCATTGTCCGTAATTTTAAGTAGAAGGGAAATGCAGAGCAGAGTTTTTAGAATATGTCCACGCCCCTTTATAAACGAACCCCTTAAGTTCCTTTTATGTACGAACAGCTTTGAGACTCTAGAACCCAAAATTATAGAGTAGATAAAATTGAACGTTAATGAATACAAACAAAACTGTGAGCTGTCTAAAATAGGCCGGATTTCTTAAAGACGAAATACCGATATTCCATTAAATAAGGAATAAATTCTAAATAAAGGCAAGTTCATAATCTTGTATTCTGAAACTCTAAAGTGGCCGAGGGGGCCAAAAAAAATAACAAGACAGAAAAAATGTTTTTATAGCATCTCTCTCTCTCTCTCTCTCTCTCTCTCTCTCTCTCTCTCTCTCTCTCTCTCTCTCTCTCTCTCTCTCTCTCTCTGTGTGTGTGTATATCTAGCACTTCATTCTTGAATTAAGATTATGGCAATTAAATTTGATAATAGAATAACAGACATGCTCAGAAATGATAAACGAAACTATACACACGTACACAAGCTCTGAGTTCAATAATCAATAAATGTCTGCTCATTGATTCGGTTTACTAATCTTAAGTCCACAGGGGAATTGTTGTTTTAAATATTTGTACAACACGTTAATTGTATCTTATAGCAAAATCTAATCAAGATTTGTTCAGATTACAACTAATCCGTTTAATTCCAATATATTTAAGGAATAGCATTTAAGTCGCATTCCAACGAAGATCTTTTTAAAAGCTATTTACACGCGGTCAATGAAGTTGGAGGTTTTTGTATATATATACGAACCGTTTATTGCGTTTATCGGGTTCAGTGGTTTCTTATAAGAGTCGTTTTCCATAGGAAAACTAAAATGAGAGAATACGGTGTTAATAATACACCTAAAACCGCACATTGAAGCTCATTCTGAACAGATTTTAACACGTCGTTAGCTTTGATCGCTCTACAATTATGTAAGGATTTTGATCCATTGAATGGCTGCATTGTAATGAGTTTGCGGTTTTGAAAGTGAAACCAAATACATGTCGTTTTATATTTAGTTAAAATTACACATAATGGATTGGTAGATATACAAAGCAAATTAATTATTTGCTCGATTTTTAAAAAAAGTTTATGTGTCTTTACATGTACACATGATACACCCGTTTATATAAATACATCTTGGTTAAAAAAAAAACAACATAATTTGAGACACAAAATATGTAGTATGTGGTAATATGTCATAATATAACATGTACCTATATTCATAATATTGGGACACATGTTTACAATTTAGTTTTTGGCGACAGATATATTAAATAGACAAAGACGAACGATATAGCGAACGTTTAAATGTAAGCTTATGTAATAAATGACGAGAAATCAATTCTCCTTCCTGCTGCAAGTTATGCGAGAACCTCCTTATAATCATATTGATTTATTGCGTGTTAAAACAGGGCTATCTATGGAATCAAATTTCATTGCATATACATAGAGAAATGTTTAATTGACATCAATTGCCTCGGGTGATTGCATTGAAAGGTCTTTCATACGGAGAGAATACGATTTTAGTGGTTTAAATACCCATGAAAAGTGAAAATAGCTGTCAAAATTGCTCGCATGTTTTAACACAGATTTCATCTTTTTCTTTCTTTCTTCATTTATAATCGTCTATGAATTTCGCCCAAATTAAAAACATAATTCAGATTTTTAGATGAGTTCGAATACAGAGTCTAATATCTACATGTGTCAATACCTTACCTGAAACAAGTGCAAAGCCCACACAGAAGATAAATAATCCTAATTGCACCATCTGAGATGCCATGATTTAATCTCAGTAAATGTCCTCCTCTATATTCTTCTTTTCTCTCTATCCCGTTCTGTCACTCACAGCATCACGCAATTAATCGATTATGTCCCACCGTCATTTAATGTCTTCCAAATCTTTAGGTAGATTAAAATCGACGGCGCTCACAGCACCAGCAGATCGATCAGCCTATCACAGAGGAGAGAAATATCCTATGTATTTTCAGTGAGTTCCGAGCAGGTGTGACAGGACTCCGAGCCCGAGTCCCAGGACAATTAGTACCAACAGAAAAAAGATCGCATTTGACCGTCAGACGCCGGCTTCCATATTCTGCGAAGTCCACACCCTTTCTTGAATTAAAGGTTACGAACGATCCGAACTATTCCTATACGCAGAATTAAATGTGTATTCTAGAGTATGCCGTTGTGCAAGAGCGGTTCCGGATGATTGGGCGCCCATTGTTGTCTGATCCAGGGTGATTTAAAAGCCTCACAATATATTGTGGAAGTTGGAGCATTGTACGCTACCAAGGAGTGAACAATAAGACGCCCCGCGAACCTGCCATTGTTTAAATAAGTACATTTGTTCTTTACTGCCTATGTACTACCCCCCCCCCCCTTCCCGACTGACCTCGATTTGAATCTGTTACAATGTAACAGTTATAACTTGGTACATATTGAGTGTCAGCATTATTCAATTTCTACATTTTGTTTCATTTATTTTCTTATTTAAGCAATGCTGTACTAAAATTAATTCAATTTTAATTTTATTCGTTTTCAATTATTATTGTGGGCGATCAACTGATAAGGTTAACCCTTCTCTCTCTCTCTCTCTCTCTCTCTCTCTCTCTCTCTCTCTCTCTCTCTCTCTCTCTCTCTCTCTCTCTCTCTCTCAAAAATCTGCCGAACAATCATTACGCAATTTGTATAACAAGCTCAATCATTTTAATATTGAGTAAAAACAATTCTTTATCCATTTTTTAAATTAATTCTCATCGAAAGCAAATATCCCCGGATCAGAGGCGACATTTTAACAAACCCTTTCCGAAAATAAAGGAAGAAAATGTTTATTTAATTGAGTTTTAAGAATATTTTATTTCAAAATGACATAGGATTGGACAACACGGATTACCTGTTGTTGTTCTCTTCTTACAAATAACATCAAGATACCATTGTGTAATTAGAACAATAATACAAGTATGGTGCATAAAAAATTATGTTCAAACAGAAGATGCATAGAGAACATGAAAAAAAAATGTACAATTTTTTGAGGCACAAATAAAACGGATATATATGTGTGGAACAAAGTATCAGAGTACAAAAATCTCCCTAAGGCTTTATACTCAGGAGTACATTCTGTCAATTCAAATGTTCACTTAAAACTGTTATGCATGAAGGACAATGTCGCATTCAAAACCCCTAATGTACATACATGTAGTAAATCAACAAAGAAATGTCATTACCCCCCCCCCCCGATAAAATTATTATCTTATCATGTGAACATTTTCTGGATCCGCGCATGTGTTGACTGTGAAACAAACAGAATTAATTAGGCATCTTTGTTGTAATCATTATGGCACAAATCTAACATTCATTAAAAATTGGCCAATGGATGTTGTTTTCTGTAAGATTTGAATTGATGAGTAATGGGAATGAAATGTAAGAAACGTCAGGTAAAAAGTTTTCTAAAATGCTGAAACTGAAATAATTATGTGTTTAAAACTGGAAAAGAAAGTAAACATATCCTACCTAATTTAAAAAAAGATAGCGAATTTTATATCACTTTTATGAGAAAAAAATACCATGTAGGTTTCTTAGGAATTATATTCTATTTTAATATAACTATTAGTATTTTAAATCATTTTAGGACATTTAAAACAAAAATAGTCTTTCTTTTTAAACCTTTGTTTTTAATCTCCGACATCTGATATATGTATCTAACACAATAAGAGAAAGACATTAAGTCTCGAAAAAAAACCTTTATACTCTCATTCAGACTCTGATAAGTCATATTTACATTTGTAAGGTGTTTTTTTTCACAACCCACTGGTGCCTAATTAGGTAACACAATTATGACAGATCATCGGATCCGTAGATGGCTACAACTGTCGCTATTCTCAACTCTACATTATTTTGTTTCAAAATAGCTAATGCAGTAACCGGATGTTCATTGATCAAAACTATTCTCTTTTGAGAAGTGGACAGGCATAGCCTACATGATCAAAACAAGTACATGTATATATCGTTGTCTCTCTCTCTCTCTCTCTCTCTCTCTCTCTCTCTCTCTCTCTCTCTCTCTCTCTCTCTCTCTCTCTCTCTCTCTCTTAAACCAGCTTATTTGTAAACAATAAAAAAAAAACTCTTGGTAGGTAGAAACAAATGTAAAGGAATAATTCATATGTCGCAAAAATGGAAATTTCAAACAAAATCTATTTACTTTTTCGAAGCGAATTCATTCGATAAAGCACGACTTACCTCGCCTGCTTTTATCGGGCTGATAGCGACATTACTTAACACCGCCTAACTTCGAAGTACGGTGGCCGAGTGGTTAAGGCGTTGGACTTAAGTTCCAATGGACGAATGTCCGCGTGGGTTCGAACCCCACCCGTACTAAGTTATAATTTTTTTCATATTATAAATTAAGAAAGCAGTTGTTGGATTTATTTAATGACAGTGGATTAAAATCATAAAATTTAATTCATTGCTAACACGTTTCCTATTAATTGTGTGACTCTAAAACATATGAATTCCCGATATCTCTTCCATTAATATTACTTAATGCATGCATCTAACTTACCGCAATGTGTCTTGGTATGAAAAGTGACATCAATCTAATAAAAATTAGCTCATTTAATTTGCTTTGCTCAAACTCATGTACGATTGCAAAGTAGCGATCAAATGTGAACGAAATTAAGGAACTAATGATAGATTAGAGCCATATCATTAGTATTGGAACTCTCTTGTGTAATGTGTATAAAAATGTTGTTTTCAGATGATAATCCGACAGCTGATTTTAGAGATGTGGAGAGATGTTCCAGATAGAAATCCTATGTAAAATTTGTCATAGTTTAATTTATTTGCGGCTAGAATAAAAGCTGGGTTTTATCAATGAAAACCTGTTCTCTGAGCGCGTATGCAAATTCCAGAACATAAACTTTAAATGGAGTCCGCATTTTGCTCCATAGATTTAAAATCTCTTTATTACATAACAGCAAATAATACATGCAACACATAATTTATTTGTGTTGAATATTGTTTAAAAAAAAAAACTATTAGTCTCCTCTACCATCTAGAAAACAGCACCTACAAACTTGAATGCCCTTCATACATGTATAGACTCACACAAATATAAAAAACACATTAGAATAAAGTTTTATCAATGGCTAGCTTTAGTTTATTGTAATATCAAGAAGAACATAACACATATGCTATGCACACATCTTCATTCGTGTTGATATCAATACACATATATCAATTCCTACAGTGTCTTCTGTATAAGAAAGGGGAATAAGTATACCTCCACAAATATTTGGTACGCTCCTCATTAAAAAAAGAAGGTATTTTCATATAAACGTGGACTATATAGAGACAAAACATGTACAACACTGGAAGGAAAACAAGTAATAAAACGTAAAAAATGATCATTGATTAACAAATTGAATTCAAGTATGTTCTTATAGATGTGTCTAAACAAATCATTCCCTTCAATTAATCCGTTTCTTAATGAATAAAAAAAGGTACTTATACATATACATGTATCATAAAAAAACCCAGATAAAGTAACGAAAAAAATTTATATGAAATATCAAATTCGTTTGTACACAAAGGTCATTAAGTTATAACTGTTCTTTCTGACATAAATTATTTTTCAAATAATATCTGCAATATGAAAGTAGTAATATTGCAGATATTATTTGAAAAAAAATATATGTCAGAAAGGACAGATGATATAACAATAAGTCGAGAAAAAACCCGAAGAATAAACTGTTATCAAACCAATGCGCTACGTACATGGAGTAATGGAATGATCTGAAAAGGAAAATGTGGGTTACTTAAAATGCAGAAAAACAAAAGAAATGAGGAAAACAGTGATACTTGTTGGAAAGAATTGAACCTATTCTACAAAAGAGGACTTGGATAATTTATTCATCATAATTATGAAAATGCCTCCGATTCAATTCAAACATTTCAAATAAAATTCACGAATATAAGAAAAGAACATACCAATTGATGTATACATGTATGTAATAAGAACATAAAACTATATTCGCACTGTTCATTTATATACTATAAATACAATATAAAAATGTAAAAATTTGTGTCACTAAATATTCCTATAAAAAGCTGTTTTCACCGTTTGAGCGGATCATACATCTTATTGTTTTGAATTTGAATATACATTGAAGTTCGACATTTTTACAATATCACCGATGTACAGTAGTTACATGTATATCATCTCCACCTGGTTCCCGGTTACAATAAGACTTTTCTTAGAAATGTTTACATTCTTCATTTACAGCATCAACTGTTCAGTCAGTAATGTCATTTGACTTAAGATGTATTTCAAATGATGAGTTTAAATCATATAAATAAGTAATAAGTTAGCACACTGCCTATGGATGCATCGTCTAAAGGCACACTCTGCTTTTGGTCTGGTCATTACTTACTGTTGTTTTGTTATTGCTCACACATCTGTAAAAAAAAGCCAAAGTTAAGGGCTACAGGTAAAAAAAAAAGAGAGCAAAAATATACGTTTATACATGTAGTAGCATAACAATGTTCAGTATATTATTTCAATTAGTGGGATTTTTGTACCCCCTCAATCCAAGTAAAAGTAATCCTTAAACTGAAGATTTTGAGGTTTTGTCGCTTGATAAAACTCATTTCGATATGTGTCTATAATTCTTAATCATATTATAAAATTAGTTTTTCAACCAATACGATTATGTAACTAACATCGAAGTTCAGTATTTAATCACATCTTTTGTGCTCAAAGAATATTGTACTTCTCGGGTAAAATATTGTATTAACTTCAAAATTAGCAATACTTGTATATTGTTAGCCTTCATATAAATAATCTCGTAATAATTAACTTTGCAACCAATCTTTGTAAACAAATCTGCTGACATCCCCCCATGTTGTTTCTCTCGATTTGTATTTCCGAGCATATGGATCATGCAAGTATATACATGTAAATATGCATTAGAAAATATTCATTTTGCATTACATTTAATAACCTTAGTATTCACAAACATAAAATAAATAACATTTGCCATTTTGAATAATGATACAGATGCATACATACCCAAAAGAGCGTCGACACTTTTTAAATAGTTGTAGACACGGATAGTTTCGCTACTTACGGATCCGACCCATAGAGAATGAGTGTTCGAATCGAAACTCAGGCTATCTGTTTCTATCATACTTTCTGGTGACATTGAAAGGATATATGATATAAATTGACCGTCCATGTCTAACATCATCACTTTATGAAGAACACAAACCAATATGTGCGACAATGGATCAGTGCAAATTTCTTTGTGGCTTATCAGTAATCCGTATGGATCTTCACTGAATGTAAAACGATATTTTCCTTCATTGTCTGTCACAACTACACCGTTTTTCCAATCAGACACAATGACATCCCCATTGGCATTCTCTGCAATGTAGCATGGTCCAACGTACAGGTCGTTTCCTCTGTTGTCGTGTTGAATTGTTTGTACCAGTTCTTCTAACAAGTGATACCGGGTTATTTTGCTACAGGTTGAATCCATGTTACTCATCCCGACGAGTAAATCGCCAGATAACAGTGAGCTATACACACATCTATAAATCCACCGATTCTCCATATCTTTCACATATAATGTGTTTACATCGGTATTAGTTAAAAGTTTAATTTGGTTATTTGTATCGATGTATATCAAATCATTATTTCTGTCCACAGTGTGCACTCCAGTTAAGTGATAAACATCAGTATATACATGTATTTTATTTTCAAGAGGTTGAGTAGTGCCATTTGCGTTAAATAAGATAAGATTAGTTCTATTATCACTAACCCAGAACCGATCTGGTCTAACATGGGAAACGTGTGAACAACCAGACGCATTAGTTAACTCTAGGCGTTGCTGCAACTGGGGTTTAGGCATCAATTCGAGCAGTGACTCATGTCCTACGCATCGTTTTCCTCGATCAGATAGTGTAAGTGCACATGTAAAACGTTTCACATCCTCCACGTTAATTGATTCAATCAAAGAAAGGTGGCTAGATTGTGCAAAATTTAATCCGAACTGTATGTTTGACAGATTTTTCTTTAGAAATGATATGAATTTTGTTGGTTTCATTGCTGATTCTTCATATTTATATTCATATCTTTGTATTGTTGCAATGTGGCTCCCTATTTTTTTATTTTGCAAAATCAACTTGCACTTATTTCTTTCATATACAACTTTGTCAATAAGTTGTTTTAGTTTTTGTGCCTTTGTTAACATTTCTGAAAGATTTTTATGACTGAACATTTTTGTGTTAATCGTTTTGATATCCGATTGTATTTTTATCAGGAGAGCACGTCTGTAAAAGAGATGCTCGCTTCTAATTGAGCTAATGATCTCACTGTGAGTCTTTTTCACTTCCGCATAAGCCCATTCTATTGGTAATACGGTGTGCAGTTGAAGCTCATGGACCGTTACACAAATGGTACAGATAGGAAGTTTGCATGTTTTACAATAATAAGCACAGCTGTGTTTATGATGCCCCATACACATCTCTTTTATGTTTATTTTCCCAATATTTTCTCTGTAAACCACAGTTTCATGGTGTGGTGTTAACAGGTCGTGTAAATGTTTCGTTCTACAATGACCACATAGACTCCTTTCACATGTCGAACAAACGAAAACCGTACTTTCCTCACAATGAAAACACTGTCGGACTCTATACTGCGAATTTGAACTATCCATTGTTTGTAGACACTAACCTGTTAAGCAAATAATGAAAACAAATACATAAATAAAACAAACTTTTTTTAGAATATGCATGCAAATACCTTTTTCGCTTTCTTTTTTCAAAATATCAATTCTTCTTGTTTTTGATAGTCAGGTGAAGAGTATACATGATATTTACCTTGTTTACGTTATTAAACACGAGTCATAGATTAAACAAAGTTTTTTTTTGTTTTTGGTCAACATTTTTCAATGAAATAATGATATAATTTAATTTTGGTTGCAAATCCCCCCATTTTTTTGGCTTATCGAATGCATAAATACATGTATATTATAACTTGCCTACTCACACTTCTACATGCGTTCATTAAAAATTTATCCATTTGACATTATATACTTAGTTTTGCACAAATTAACGTCATTTAAGGGCAATACTTTCTTCATAAGAAAATATTGCCCATAAATGACGCTTTGTTGTAGACAATTTAACAACTATTTTTGTTATATGGTATAACATACCATTGAACATACTTTTTAGCTCACCTAAACCGAAGGTTCAAGTGAACTTTTCTGATAACCCGTTGTCCGTCGTCTGTTCGTCTGTCTGTTTGTAAACTTTTTACATTTTTGTCTACGCTAGAACCAATGAGTCAAATTTAACAGGACTTTGTATAAAACATTCTTATGGTAAGTGGTTTTAAAGTAAAGGCTTAACCTGTTTTTTTAAAGAGAGGTAAATGCGAAACAGTAAGGAAAGGATGTGTGTATTTAAAAATCGTCTTCGTAAGAGCCATTGCATCAGAAATGTATATATAATTGTAAAAAATTGGTGACCCTGGGACCAAAACTAGGGCCCTAGATTGGGATCAAAGATTAACATATAAATATATAGGACACATGTTGAAAAATCTTCTTCAGAACCACGGCACAAAAACAATTCAGCATTTACACAAAAACTTGTATATATAGTAAAGATTCTATGTTGTAAAAATCGTGACCCCGGACCAAACCTGGGGCCCAAGGCGGGGTTCAAAGTTTAACAATGAAATGTATTGTACAATGTTTAAAAATAATCTCCTCAAAAACCACATTCTGTATATCCAAATAATACAATGGCTTCTTTTGGCTGTGTTAGCGAACATTGCCGAAAAAAAAATAACCAGCTTCAGCCGTTTATGTATTTTTTTCTGTGATGATTGCTATTTTCAAAGCCCGCAAACTATTTCGTTCAAAGTGTTTATATGGATTTCACCCTTGAGAGATTTGTCAATACTTGTCCTTTGAATTGTTGCGTGGTAATTTTCTTTCTGCCCTGTTTACTTAAAATGATTAAACCTTAGAGTCTGTTCGAATAACGATGAATCAAGAAGACGGTTTTAACAAAGTCGAGTTACAATTGTTCTACCTGAGATATTTAAAAAATGCGACAAGGTTTTACCCCCATGTACATTTAAAACTACACGGGGATACAACCTTGCCGCATTTCAAAACAAGTATTCCTTTTAAAGGAATGATCGGCAATAATGATATACTGATAGCTAGAAGCAATCAACATGATCAGTTTGATGTAAAATAATGAAAAAAGTACTGTATTTTAACAAAATATAGAATATTTTGAATATGTACACCATAATTTCATCATTATAAACCGTCAACATATTTAATTTTGAAATAAATTATGGGAAAGACGTTCGTAAACTCCTTGTCTAGTTTTATATTTTTAACGTAATTATTAAATGTTAATGTATCTTCTTCTTCTTCTTCAGAATACTGAGTAGGGCTCTTCAAAGAGCATTAACACGTATACAAAGAAAGAGTTGTATTAAAATAATTTAATGCGACTGAGAATCATAACTTGCTATTGAGGTCGCATTATAGCGTAACCTTGTATATAAATCAGGCCGTCTTCCTAGCTACTATTATGCAATATCAATAGATCGAGGTCAGTTCATGGAGCATCTTCTTATGATTGAGGTCAGTTCATCGAGGTCAACTGCATTACTGAATGAATCTTTCGATCGAAATTCTTACACGTGAGACAAAATGTGCATTCTTGAATTAACAAATCGAACTGTATTCCATGTATGTTTGCATCTCTTAAGGTAAATGAATTGAAATAAAACTGAGAAAAATGTTATATAAATACTAAACCAAACTTCAAGTTTTTATAAGAACTACTTATGCAAGCGGAATGTGTGCGCACGTGGAAGCATTTGCCGGATGCCTCATATGGACACAACAGTGATCGGCCGAAGCCGATCACAAAAAAGAAAATAAGATTTGTGTACATCAGTAGTCGTTTTATGTAAAGCAGACGATACCTAAGGACAACTGTGCTTCTCTTTTTATCAAATTCATAGCCATTTTTCATAAATAGTAATCTTTTGATGTTGAAAATATTGAATTCAATTATTCATTTTTTTAACATAACCTACAGATTGGTGAGTGTAGCTCCACTCGTGACTTAAATGCTTAACCTCTCTTTAATTTTTGCATGTAGGTAATATTTGTCAAGAAGGCAAGGTATATTAAAGTAATTTGTTCCTTTTAATTGAGTTATCTTTGCATCTTTCTTTACAAATAAAATCTAAAATGATTGCTCGTTTTATGTGTTTTGCTAAATGTTTTAAAGTGATTTTCAATACTACTAGTAACAATTTAGAAATTGGTCAGTGTACGGTAATCATACTTTTAAATATAAATTACTCATATATGTCATGATATGTCAAGAATCCCTTCGTTGACAAAAATTTACAATAATTATTAACAAATAACACTCAATTAACGATCCAAAAAGAATATTGCGTAATAAATATCAATATCTTTGTTCTTTACATTACAATTTACGTAATTTTTATTTTATTTTTCTAGTAAATTGCTAAAGCCTGTTTCAAGGTCTGTTTTTAATTGTACTGCATGAAAACATAGATAATTTCGTTTTTTTTAAATGCTCATTAACCATTAATAAGATATGTTGTTGAGTTAGAACCATTGGGTAGTTGTGTCAAACAGCAAAATGACGTAGACCCTTTCATTGCTGGCGACTTAGCCATGGTTCTTTGGAATCAACCACATTTGTCTGTTGTTGTTGTTGTTGTTGTTTTTAGCTAATACTACGCAATCGGTGTATATATCGCCTGAAACCAACATCATTTCAAACTTGATTCGACACAAGAAATAGATAGATACGCCCAATTGAAAATCATAGGTCTTGTGTTAAATGGTTCTAAGATCCCTGTCTACATGTAATCATACTTTTGCTTAAATCTATAAGTCAAAACAATTGCTAATTGTATAATCTCAACCTTAACTTACTGGTCTCTAAAAGATACCTGGTACATTTTAATACCAAGGGCACCGCCAAGCAAAGCGTTCCTTAGAAACATAAATTATTGAGGAAAAAGTGGATCATTTAAAAAGATGTACGAATTTCTGATAAAAAAACATCTATTTAGTTTTTGGAAATCAAGTCTTCCAATAATCTGTTGGAATTCCCATTGATACCAATTGTGCCCCGCTGTTAGCAGATATATTTTTGTATGCTTATAAAGCAGAATTTATTCCAAAACTTGTAAGTGAAAAAAACAAATCACTCGCTGTGGCCTTCAACTCAACATTTAGGTATGTCGACGACGTATTATCAATTAACAATTCCTATTTCCATTCTCATCTATTCTAACGGTGACTCGATATATCCCTATAAACTTGAAATAAACGGTTCCACAAAGTCTGCGTCATCTGTTTCATATTTTGATTTTTCACTGGAAATGGACATTGATGGTAACCTAACAACAAAACAACAAAACTTTATGATAAACGCGATGACTTCAATTTTATGGTCAACATTTCTTTGTTTATGTGGAATATTGTTTTTAAAAAAAAACCTATTAGTCGCCTTTGCCATCTAAAAAACAACATCTACAAATTGGAATGCCCTTCATGCATGTTTAGACGCACACAAATTAAAAAAAGAAACACATTAGAATAAAGTTTATTAATTGTTAGTTAATTGAAATATAAAGAAAAACATAACACATATGCACATATCTCCATTCGTGTTGATATTAATACACATATATCAATTCCTACAGTGTCTTCTGTATAAGAGAGGGGGATAAGTATAACTTCACAAATATTTAGTACAGTCAGTTCAAGCATATCTTTTACAACATACACCATAGCATAGCATAGCATTGAAATCTCATAGCATAGCATTGAAATCTCATAGCATACCATTGGAATCTCATACCATAGCATACAATCTCATAGAATTGCATTCGTCATATCATACCATAGCAAACCATATCATAGCATACAACATTCTTTTACCTCGGTTTTAAATGTTTTTATTTGAAAAAATAAATGTTTACATAAAAGATTTGTGGTAAACTTTGCCTTCTTATTATTTTACTTCGAAATGCGTGGAACTCTTCTGTGTATGGAGGCATTTTTGTTCAAATCTCATAGCATACCATAGCATACCATACCATATCATTAAGCCCTTCATTTCAATTTCTCATAGCATAGCATACAAATCTCGTAGCATAGCATACAAATCTCGTAGCATAGCATACAAATCTCATAGCATATCATTGAAATCGCAGACCATAGCATATCAAAAATTTGTTAAAAAAATATGCATGAAATGACTGTACGCTCCTCAATAAAAAAAAAATCAAGATATTTTTATATAAACGTACACTATATAGAGACAAAACATGTACCACACTGGAATAAAAAAAAATGCAATAACGCTTAAAAAATTACCATTGGTTAACAAATCAAGTATGTTCTTATAGATGATATAACAATCAGTCTAAAAAAACCGAGAAAAACAGTGATACTTGTTGGAACGAATATTGAACCCATGTAAAAAGAGAGAACCTGGTAATTTATAATTCATTACCTCCAATACAATTCAAACATCTCAGAAAAAATTCACGAATATACAATATAAACCTACCAATTGTTTTACATCTAATAAGAACATCAAACTATATTCTTAGTGTTCATTTATATACTATAAATATAAAAATGTAAAAAAAAAAACAGCTGTTTACACCGCTTTAGCGGATCACAGGTCTGATTGTATTAAATGTGCATTGAAGTTCGATATTGTTACAATAACACCGATGCACAGAAGTTTCATGTATATCATCTCCACCTGGTTGCCGCTTACAATAAATTTTTGTTAGAAATGTATACATTCTTCCTTGACAACATTAACTGATTTGTCACAAGTGTCATTAGAGTCAAATGCATTTAAAAAGATGTGTTTAAGTTATATTAATAAGTAAGTAGTAAGGACTATGTCTAAAGATGCATCGTCGTTAAGCTTAAGCATAGTCTGCTTCTGGACAGATCATCAGTTACAGTTGTTTTGTTACTGCTCATTCATCTGTAAAAGATGGCACAGTTATGTACTATTCAGTAAACAATTCAAATAAAATAACTGAGACCTGATGTATATACGTCAAAGCACAGACTTTGAGATTGTTCAAAGTGGTAATATTTTTTTGGTTGTCCCTCGGACTGAACTGTCACACTTAATTTGGTTTAAATATGACACGTAACTGCCGGACATATCTTTATGTCCGTCTGGTACAAATTAATATTCGGCAATAAGGCCGACGGTTCGCCCACTCATCTTGACATTTCGTTTATTAATGAAACTATATTCTTCATTTTTGTTATATGTAAATAATCGTTATGTAGCTATAATGAATAGCAGACATTTGATGTTCATGAGTAATTTCACAAAAATGATGTAAAACCTTAATTTTTTTTTAAAATAAGTAATATACTACCAGTAATGCACTTTCAAATGTTTACATTTTCATAGAGAACAATTACTTGTCATAGCTATACATTTATTCTGTTGGAAAAGAAATGATTGTCGTGTTTTTCAGCAACATTCATGAACAAAGTTTGAAACGCATAGACGCGAACAGAAAACGTCCTATTCTAAATAGTAATTCCTCATTCATATTTGATATTGCAAGCTGTTTCTGTAAATACCCATCAGAAAATGTTCATTTCTCCTTATGTCAAATAATTTAGGATTCATTTTATAATATAATGAATGAAATGATTAATATATTGCATTTGTTGCATGAATTTTCTTTCATACAGTTCATTATATTAACAACCTTTAAGTCTGGTTTTCATTATCGTAAAAATAGTCTTAAATATGAAATAATTCAGTAGTTTTTAAAGTAAGCACAGCATGTGAACAAATTTACAGATATAAGACAAAAAGAAATTGTCATTGTTATTTATAAGACAGATGCATACATACCCAACAAAGCATCAGGCCGTTTTAGATATTTGAAGGCATGCACTCTTCCCTCACTTACTGATCCGACCCAAAGACAATGAGTGTTGAAATCGAAACTCAGACTGTTTGCTATTTTCATGACATCTAGTGGCATCGAAAGAATATATGATAGAAATACACCATCCTTGTCTAACATCATCACTTTATGAAGAACACAAACTAATATGTGTGACATTGGATCAGTACAAATTCCATTTGGGTTGATGACATTTCCGGATGGATCTTGGTTAAATGTAAAACGATGTCTCCCTTCACTATTTGTTACGACTACACCATTCTTCAAATCAGACACAACGATATCCCCGTTGTTATTCTCTGTTATGTAGCATGGCCCAACATAGAGCTCAGTTCCTGCGTTGTCGTATTGTACTGTTTGTACCAGATGTCCTAAACAGTTTCTATCGATGTTATGCTGGATTACTTTGCTACAGGTTGAATCCTTGTTACTCATCCCGATCAGCAAATTTCCAGATAACAGTGAGCTATATACACATCTGTATATCCATACACTCTTATCATTTTCTTGGTGTAAGATGTATGTATTGCCATTTGAAAAATGCATAATTTTTTTATTTTTAGCAATATAAATCAAACTATTGTTTCTGCTTACTGTGTGCGCTCCAGTTAAATAAATATCATCATATACTTCAATATTTGAATCAGATTGAGGATTACCGTTCGCGTCAAATAAGATGAGATGGTGTCTATGGTCACTGACCCAGAACATGTCTGGTCGCACATGTGTAACGTGTAAACAACCAAACGTGTCTGTCAATGTAAGGGTTTGATGCAACTCGGGTTCAGACAATTTTAAATAGAACTCGTTACCTAACCTTAGTTTTCCCCACTCTGTGAAAATATCTGAGCATAAAAACTGAATAACGCTTTTAGTGTCGATTGATTCATTGAATGAGAGATGACTATGCTGTGCAAGATTTAGCCTTGCATCAATTTTTGACAGGCAAGTCTTTATAAATGAAATAAACTTTGTTGGTTTAATTGCTGACTCTTCATATCGCTGTTCATATCTCTGTATTTTAGCAATATGGTTCTTCATTGTAAGTTGCAAAATCAACGCATATTTATCTTTGTCACATCCAGAAAAATTGTCAATAAGTTTACAAAGTCTCTGTGCCTTTGTAAAACATTTTGAAGGAATTAAATGGCTTGACATTTCTGTGCTAAACGTTTCGATATCGGATTGTATTTCTAACATGATAGCACGTCTTTTAAAAAGATCCTCGCTTCTAATGGTGCGAATAGTACTGTTGTAAGCTGAGTACCGCTGCTTGTGTCTCAAAAATACATTTGAATGAGATAAGCCGTAGGAGAAAGAGATTAAGAACAAATTATCCATCTCTTTCTTCTTTTCAACATTGTAAAGTACAGTCTCATGGAACATTGTGGTTAGATCATGTAAATGCTTCGTTCTACCAGAAATGCATAGATGGCGCTTACATGTAAAACAGTAGAAAACAGTGTTATCTTCACAAGTTAAACACTGACGGACTCTGCATTGTTGATTTAAACTATCCATCATGACGTGCCAACAGTCTGTTTAAAAGAAAAGAAAATACATACGATTAAATTACTAAAACACATTAAATCCTTTGTTTGACAATATTACTTGAAAATATCAGTTTAAATCAATGTCAGATCAGACAGAGATTGCGTATATATATTCTTAATTGTTTACGTTAATTGTTAAAGCGGCTAGCGGGATAAAAAAATGTTATTTATTCGAAAATTTACGAAAGACAAAATAAAGCCATATAATTTTTTTTATCTCGTAAGTATGAAAAAAGATCTCGTTATTGCGAGAAAAGATATCGTTACAACGAGTTAGTTATCTTGTTACTTCGAGAGAAAAAATCATGTCGAGAAAAATTATCTCGTAATTACGAAAAAAGATCTTAAAACTACAACAGAAATATCACATTACTATAAACGATCTCGTAATTAGGAGAGATCTCCCTATTACGAGTTAATCATCTCGAAATTAGGAATAATGATTTTACAATTATTATTATTATTATTATTATTATTAAAACATTTATATAGCGCTAAATTTAATAAAATTACTCTAAAGCGCTTTACATAATAAGTTAAAACTACACAGTGAGCATACGCAAATAAAATTGATAGTGTTATTATAGGCATAACAATCTATTAAAAAAGGTTTACATATAGAAAATAGGCTAAACAGTTTTTAAAATATTCATAAAACATTTTCAGCACAGATTAAAGACTGAAGATCTAATTAAACTGATGAAAGGGTCAATTATAAAACGCTAATTTAAAAAGATATGTCTTGAGTAACTTTTTAAAACTGGTCAGATTTTCTTCAAGTCTTAAAACTGCGGGAAGACTGTTCCAGAGTTGAGCTGCACTGACATCGAAACGCCGATTTCCATAAAATTTGGTACGTGCCTTGGGCTTAACCAGAAATCTCGAGTTCTCTGATCGAAGTGATCTTGACGGAAAATATACATGAACAAAGTTCTTAATGTATGCCGGTGACTTCCCTTGCAAAGCCTTGAAAACAGTCAAAACTAGTTTGTATTGAATTCGAAATTCCACTGGCAACCAATAAAGAGCAATCAGCACCGGTGTAATATGATCATGCTTCTTGGTTCTTGTTATTATTCTGGCAGCTGTATTTTGAATTCTCTGTAGCTTTGACAAAGAGCTGGAGCCCAACTCATACAGCAATGCGTTTCCATAGCATATTGGTCTTCATCCAATCACTGATATCTAAGAGGCATGCCTGAAGTCTTATTGTGTTATTGTGTCCCATGCCAGTTAATTAATTACAATTAAAGATCTCATTTTACGAGAATATATCAGTATTGCATTGTTTATTTGTTAAAATTCAAATGCATTATAAGTAGTTGTAACATATGTACATTACTAGTATTACCGGTATACACTATTCTGCAAAAAATATTATTCATTCATGCACATTCCTAGGAGGATGTACCCGGTAAACCAATATAAATTTAAACATATTTTATTGAGTAATCAAATAGATTAGGCAACAGGAAAAGCCTATATAAAGTTATAAACCCTCTCCAAAATACTAAGTCAAGAAGTAGTGTTAAAAAATAATCATAGAATATAGTATATAGTATTTTTTACCAGTTTATACGGTGATATATTATTAATGGATATTCAATAATAAGCTTGACTTTTTTCATATAATTATAAATTATGAAACCAATATTTAAATAATGATAATATTGATAATATATTAACTGGATGTACGAGTAGTCTGACATTCCCGTTTTTTTACCTGCCTCACGCAGAAATATTGCGAAATGGCACAATTGTTTGCGATTATGAATGGATCGAGTTGAACTAACTTGAACATTGAAGGAGGAGTCCAGTAATATATATTTTTTAAATACAATACACGTAGACATTTATTAAAAGGACAGGAAAGTATAAAATTGAATCCGTCTTCGACTTCACCTAAATTACAATATGTGCAGATAAGCATCGATCTTGAACACACCAACGATGGTCAAACATGAAAAATGGGACCTTGACACGTTGTCATAATTGACTAATAGTGTTCGTTAAAGCAATTAAAGCGCAGATTGAAGACCTTCTATACTTCTATGTTTGATAATTTGGGATTCAGAACATGTAGCTTGATTCCAAAGTAAAATAACAAGACAAATATACCCCCTCTCCCAGCCATAACACTTGCCTTACATGCAGGTGGCATCTATACTACTACATGTATATTAAAACTAGATGCTGTCATTAGACAGTAATACCCGCACCAAGTGTTTGCCCCTAAATAACACTGTTTTGTACCAGTTTAACTAACAATTAATTCACATGCAAGCTATGGTAATACATTTAAAAATTATAATTTTCATAACTAAAGGATGAGATCCCTTCCTATGTGATAATACACATGAGCAGAACTTTATGTGCAATTTGGGGTTGAACATTTAATGTCATAGAAAGTATAATGGTCTATACAATTATTACAAACAAAATTAAAAATTAAATTATGCCCCCTCCCCGTGGCGGTTGTTGATTTTAGATTTGCTTCTATGTGCCTGCATGTACATCATCGTGTGCACAGATTTAGAGAAGGGGTTGGAGCGAGGGGTCCAGACCCCCCCCCCCCCCCCTCCTGCACGAAAATTAATTTATATCAATAGTAACATTACCAAAAAAACACCTTGGATCCCAATGCTCTTACAGACATGTAAACGCTCTAACCCATTGCGCTTCAATGTAAGGTAACATTATTTTGGGGGTAGATATTTAATTAATATTTATCCTTTATTGTTTATCTCAAAAGGAAGTACACATCACAATATGCAGGAGTCCTGCACCACCTTAAAGCTGTTATTTACCTAATAGAATAATGCAAGGGGTTTTGAAAAATAGGTCATAAAAATACATGCATGTTACAAATAACAGATCTTTCTGTGAAGTTACGTACACAACACAGGTCTGCAGGTCTCATTAGCGGGTACTAGTTTTACCCAGCTCTTCGATTAGATGGTTTCACGACTGTATACATACATGCATGTGTTTTCCATATGCAGAAAAGGATTAGTTAAGATCAGCTAAAGGAATTCATTATTGTGTTTTAATTGGATTATCATTATGATGTTGACCAATATAGGTAAGCATAATACATGTAGTAGCAGTAGCACAATATAATGAGATGCCAGCATACATAAGTTTAACTTTCACTTTCTAAATGTGATCCCCCTTTGACAGCATACTGTATCATCATCTTTTAATATTTAAGGAGGCCCATTTGGGGGTTTTTTGCGGAAAAACTACAATAGCATTACTCTTTATTTTTTAACCATATGTAATTAAAACCAACTCTAGTTTATATGCGAAGGTTCATGAAAATCGACCGTCTGCTTCTTTTTAGGGACCATCTCAAAATAGAGGTACATTTACTATAGGAATACATAGGAAACTGTCATTTTCCGCACATCAAAGCAGTTTTAAAAAATACTACAATAGCTTTTTTCTCATATTGTTATATATGATTAGTAATATTTTCTACCTTATATGTAAACAACACAAAATTCTACCGTCTGGTTTTTAGTGGGAGGCCATTTCAAAATATTAAAATGTACCAAATTTTGCTATATATTTGGATCATCACGAATGATGATTGGTATAATGGATTCATTCCAAAAATAAGGAAAATATCCTCGAGGATAGCATCATTCTGTATATAAACTTTCAACAGCGTACAATTTTTACTTTTTCTTTTATGTTATTTCTAATAACGTACTCCTACAAAGCTTCATTTTATCATAACGTCATAAAAGTGCAATGGAATGCTCCGCTACCGCACAACGTAAAAATCGTGTTTAAAATGAAAATTTCCTTTAAAAATCTAAATATTTTTATCTGTTTTTTGTTTATTGTGTTCAATTTTATAAATGATATCGAAAAAAATTCATAAGAAGTATAAAACAACTGTATTATATTAGAATGCGCAAAAACATGCGCAATGCAAACTAAAGTCGGCCTCCATAAATATTAAGCTTATCATCGTTGCATATCCTATTGCATTTGTAAAGTTTCTGTCATTTTAATTGCAAAAATTATTTTTTTTATTTGTCAGACTTACACTTTTGAGTTGACCCCATATTGACCCTGTATAAACAATTTCGTATTAAATTTGTGTATTACATGTAAGTAGGTGTTGACACCTATCATTTTTATATGAGTTGTAATAGGAAGGAAGGAGTATTTCTTTTCTTTCTTAATTATTATAATGCATCAAATACAATGTAGGTCATGACCTTATGGGACAGTTATGACCCCACGAAACAGGAAAATGCAAAATATCTTCTAATGTCATTATGATGCATCAAATGTGTAAAGTACATTAATGACACCCAGGTGTTGTCTTTAACCCCCCCCCCCCCCCCACACACACACACCTTTATCAAATAGGAAATGATGATACACTGTATATTTTGTTAACTTCTGAGATCCTCATCCCTAAACCATATAATTTATTCTTGCTCTTTGTGTCATTGCGCGTCAAATTGTATATAGGTTATGCCCCCTTGGAGACATCTGACATTCTAGAACTAGAAATAATAAAGTATTTTATCTTATTCATATATAGTTTTTGATCCATGTGGGCAATTCCTAGCCTAATTATGACACTGCTTTGTTTAGGAGACTTTACAATTGCCCCAAATAGGCGAATACACATGCATATAACATTTTGTTTATAAATCTTAAAAACTGAATTAAGCAATTTCCAAAATATTAATGTGCATCAGGATAGAAAAAGCAACCAAGAAATGATTTAAAATTTGCAACTGTACACATGTAAGAATGTTTTAAGAAGACTGAATCTTTAGAACCAGGTTAGATTGGGGGGAGGGGGTGAATGTGGAGTATAAAAATTCATACTTTGAATCATTTATTGTTATTAATTTTAACTTGTCAATGAATATTAGTTATTGATCCCAAGGTAGAAATATGACCTCTGATCATACCTCAATAGATCATTTGTCAATTATGCAAGGTATAATGTAATTTTTTTTAAGAATAACATTTTTTACCAGTTTATAAAAGTTTTTAGACACCCAAATTATATTTTGATTTTAATAGACCATTCGACAATTAAGGGGGGGGGGGCAGTTTTATAGTTTTATATATTTGAGTTTGTTTGGGGGTTGGGGTTTTAAGTCATGTATTTGACAATTTTTTAAGGTAATTTAAAATAAGACTAAGCCATACTACAGTCATGAACATGAATAGTATAGAATAAAACACAAACTAATACATGTATATATATACACAGGAAGCATTACAAAACATAGATGATTGATCTATATATGGGTTCTTAAATTGAATCATATATCATGTACATATTATATTATTGTTTCTTTGTTCAAGGCATTTCAGATGGTATGTAGGTCATGATCCCAAGTGCTCCTCCTGAAATTATCTTGACTTATTGTTTTTGTACGGTTCTTAATACATGTATTATTATTCTTTGTCTTCTTCTTTTTCTTCTTACCCGCTCTGAACTTGTTTCTCAGAGATGGCTTAACAGAATTGTACAACACGCTAGGATATGATAGGCCTGCATATCTAGTTGTGCACCCTGGTTTGATTTTTCGTATCTAGGTGTGCACCCTGGTTTGATTTTTCTCATTTTGGGTAGATTTATTTTTATTTGGGGGGGGGGGGGTCAAAAGGGTGTGGGGTCTAACATTGAACCTTGTAGGAAGAATCGTAGACTCTGTTGTAAATGGTAACTTGAAAACAGACAAAGATAATAATATAGGGTTTTCATAATCATATATTGACTGTTACTGGCAATATATAGGGTTTATTAGATCATCCCCATCCCCCAGGAATTTGAAATTACCATATATCTCATAAACTGTAAATCATGACCCCTAAACCATATATATTGATGTTTCTGATGTCAAGGGGCATCAAATCAAATGTTATGTAGGTCCTAACCCCCTCGAAAAGCAAGTCCCTTAATATCTTCAAAACAGTTGAGATCCCCACCCTTAAACCATATATATTCTTGCTCCTTGTGTTAAGGGGCATCAAGCGGTATGTAGGTCATGGGCCCCTGGGGTGGTCATGACCCCCCTCGAACAGGAAGTGCACGAATATCTCGGAAACGGTTGAGATCCCCACCCCTTAACCATATATATTCTTGATCCTTAAATGGCTTAAAAATAAAAAAGGTATGTAGGTAATGGGCCTCAGGGTTAATTTTAATTTTTCAAAACCGTAATCCACATCTATGGAACAATTCCTATCATATCCGAAGATATGATGTGTCTATCCATTAAATCATAAGAGGAGTTCTAGGATCTATTTTTTTTTTAGTGATAAACGTCAATTTTCTGCTACTATTTGACTCCCTGATGAAATTAAAATTTTTAAAACCTTATTGCACATCTATAGGACAGCCCCAATTATATCCAAAGAGATGACGTAGCTACTCCTAAAGTTGTAAGAGGGGTTATGGGAACCATCTTTTTGCAAAAATACGTCATTTTTTGTTGCCCACTGATCCCTTTATAAGAAAAAATTCTGAAACCTGATCACACTTCAATATGACACCCCAAATCATATTCTAGAAGATCATTTGGCTACTGCCAAAAAAATGATGTTTTTGAAACCAGTTTAAAAAAAAAAAAAAAAAAACGTCATTTTTCAGCCATTAAATGACCCCCATGACAAAATTAAAAATTCCGAAACCTTATTGCGCATCTAAAGGATACCCTAAAACATATTCCAAGAGATGATTTGTATACTGTTGAAAATGTAGGAGGAGTTCGAGGAAGAAGGTTTTTTGTGAAAAACGTCATTTTTTACCAATTACTTGACCCCCAGGACTAACAGAGAATTTTTGAAACCTTTTTACAAAACAACAATATACCCCATATCAAACCCCAAAAGTTCAGTTTGCTGGTTTATAAGATGTAAGAGCAGTTTGAGAAAGTAAAACGTGAGAGACGGACGGACGGACGGACGGACAGACGGAACAGAGTAACAACAATATACCCGAACTTTCTTTAGAAAGTGCGGGTATAATAATAGACTCGAATTTTTGGGCTTTAATAGCGATAAATCGGAAGAGTACTGTCTTTTGTTTTATATATTTTAAACATCATTGGTATTTGAAAATAACCAATTTGCTTTGATTTTTTCTCAATCAAACTTCGTTTATTAATAATCAGCAAAAATTCCTCAAAAAGTCCGGCAATCATCTGAATTTGTTTTATTTTACAATCTTGTGCATGCGCATTACATTCACGCTAAATCATGGGAGGCTCTTTATTTTATGTTTCCACAATATGACATTTGCATGGATAAACTTTGAAACTATAAAACAAATGCATGTTAAATTTCATTGGAAATTTTTTCTGTTCAACAAAGAAAATGCGGGAAATAACTCTAACACAGTGCATTTACTTTTAAAAAAAAATCCCGAGAGTTTCGAATGTCAAAATGGTATGTAAAAGACGTTGTTGAAATATGTTGAATATCTGCAATTATAGCATTAAACTTTTCGAAGAAAGGTGTTTACAGCTTCAAAATGGTTTGTTCTGAACAATTTTACTGTTTTTTTCAATGCAACTTTATTAATTTTCTCCAAAATCGTTTTGGAGCGATTCTGCAATTTTCTGCTGCATTGCGGGTATATGGGAGGCATTTTAACTGTGGTGAAGGCCTTTCCCGAGACAGTTAGATTATTACAACTCAGCAGAGTGTAGTAGAATTAATAGCATTATTGCAAGCTTGAAGTTTGGTTATGCAAATGTCAACAACTAATAATGTTCGGTTCACCGATTAAAGCGCAGATAAACCAACTTTACTATACCTCAAGGTTCATGTATAGATCTGTTTATAACAATGAACACTGGTATTGTTTATGACAGTTTTGTCAATCCTCCACGTTGTAGTACACATTCTATAACTTAGAGCCCCTAGTTCTTTCATATTATGAAACAGTATGCTTATCAGAGGGTAATAAGGGATTTCGATAATGCTAATTATGTTGGTTTTAACAACGATTTAACTGCAACAAATTGGGAGGAAGAAGTTTTTTTGTACTGAAAATATTAATGAAATAAATTCCAACTTTACACATATTATAACCTTATGCATAAAAAACATTCCTACTAAAGTTATTACAATTCGTCCTAGAGACAAAGCATTTATGAACAATTCTATTAGAAAAAGAAGTTAAGACCAGAATCCTCATCATTGACAAAAGTATCGTGATCTAAGAAACAAAGTTATTGCTGAAATAAGGGCCTCTAGAGACAGTTTTAATAAAAAACTTTCTGACCAGATAGATAAATCCAAACCCTCTGGTAAACGGTGGAGAATTGTTAAATCCCTGTCAAAACAAAAAATTAAAAATAAATCAAATGCTGCATTAAAATCCTTAAATTATATATATTTTCATCCTATTGAAAAGCTAACCTGCTCAACGAGCATTCTGCTAGTGAATCAACTATTAATAACGAACCAGGTTACCCACTGCATGGACCAGGGTCTCCAAATTTTCTACTTGATTTTACTATTACAGGAAAAGAAGTACTGGATCAACTCCAGGTATTGAATGTTACTTAACCTTCAGGCCCTAAAAGTATGTCGCCCCTGATTCTCAGAAATATTGCTAAATAAAATCTATTGTAAAACCTCTTACAAAAATACACAACTATTCCCTTTCTTCCAGATACTTGGAAAAAACTCCCAAATTACTCCTATATTAAAAAACAAGGGGAGTGCCCGTGATGTAAATAACTATAGGCCAATATCAATTACTTCTGTTGTACGTAAAATTTAAGAAAACATTATATTCAAAAATATGTATAACTACTGTCTTTAAAATAAAATCATTAACAAATATCAATCAGAATTTCAACCCGGTGATTCCACAACCAATCAGTAAGTTGAAATATATAATACAACTAGAGACGAGCTCGTTGCAAGCAACGATTAGGTTTTCCGTCGTAGCTGCGTCATACATTGACGTATTACAAATCAAAGTACTGAAGTACTGACGGGAGTTGATTTTATCGATTGTTATTTATTTTAAAATCAATGATATGTTATTTTGCGTGGCAAGTAAAATCCTATAAGTATTTGAATTACGCACATTTTTATGATCTGAATCCTACAGGAATCTCGTGAAAACCCAATATCAATAATGATGTTTAATATTCAAGGAATTATTCCATCAAACTACATATTAGTAATCGAAATAGTTTTGAGAAATTGTATGGATCCAAGCAAAATTGAACTCTACTCTCGTTCAACTAGTCTCAGAGCTGTATCCGTTAATCTCCGACAACCAAGAGAGACTCTATGCTTGTCGGAGATTTACGGAGACAGCCGAGCGTCTGGTTGAACGAGACTATATTGAACTCTGGCGTAGGAATACATAAAATGTATGACTTCAAAAGATATCTAAATTGTTCGTACCATTTAAAATCTGACTATCTACAAGGTATCTATAAATGAGTTTCCTTGAAGAACAATGCTTAAGAACTCATTACATCAAATTTATTGATTAGAACTAAATGTTGTCAGCGGTGTTGATTTGTGCTTAGGTCCAAACACCGTTTCACTTTCGGTTTGCCTGAGTAACTGCATAGGAGAGTTGATTGAAATCAACTCCCAAAAATTGATAGCTGACCATAGTACAATATTAGATGTGTAAACACTAAGAAACAAAGTATTATATTTCTGTGACCGCGTAGATTTTACGGCGATAGAGAATTCGTCTGGATCTGCATCGGTCGTGTGCAGTACGAACCGGGTGAGGGAATGTTGGCGTAAAGTGTAAAAGTTATAAGGTTGTGGCGCGCTGTGGGCCGTAAGCTAAAACGAAGGGTAGGTTTGCCGTATTACCGAAGGTCCACCAGTATACAGTTTCAGAGAAATAAACAGGCAATTGATGCAGGATTCCACATTATTGGACGAGACTCAACGATGGCAATATTATAACAATTTAACAGACAAACATATTACAAACAAGTCGGATATGGCCAGTAGGGGCCTCCGGACTCAAGACTCTGGGAGAGTCGGACGTGGCCGGGGCTGGCCGCCGTATTCCAGACTGCGCATTGACAATTGTACATAACTATTTATAAGAATCTTAACAATGAGTATAAATTGACAGGTAATGATATAAGTAAGCTTAGTGTGAAAGGTTCACAGATATAGAACAATTAAATAAACTCAATGAGTCTTTGATGTCAAAGAAATGAAAATCTGATAATTGCACAATGTTGTTTTAAGAGATTAACAGTCCTTGAGACATGACACTCTCTCTCTTTGAAATCACATATAAAGTCTGAAAAGTGTCAATAACTAAATAAAAAAGTAACTTTGTAAGAAATAAACTGTGAGAAAAAATAACGAAACAGATGTTGAATTTTACAAGTAAAGTAAAAAAAAAAATTATAATTGAACAGTACATTTTGCACGATGATACTACATGTTAATAAGCAAATACAGATCTTAACACGTTGTCTCTAGTTTGATTCGCCGCATTTTATTTACAGAGTGGGACTGTGGTTATGCCCGGTACGAAGGTAACAAGACCTTTGGCAAACGTTTTACACGCATTTTTATCGAACGCAAGTGGCAATGAATCTCTTAGTATATATGCGGAGATCCTGGAAATTTTACAGGAGGTTTTGAAGAATAATTTTGTATTTCGAGGAGGGGGAACATGCGCGGATCAGAAAATTTTTCCGGGGTGGGGGTTGAAAAGTCAGACTGTTATTTGAGTTTGCCAAGGGATGTCCGAGGCATATTTGGTAAGTTTATAATGTACACGTAATTGAAAGAAATTTCGCTGGGGGGGGGGGGGGGGTCTGGAACCCTTCCCCTTCTAGATCCGCGCACGGAGAAGATCGATGCTGGTAATTTTACTGTAATTTTAACCATTTTTATTTAATTATTCATGTTCATAATTATCAGAAAACCAATATTACCTTTCAAAGTAGTTAAAACTTAAAACTTAAGATACGAATCATTTAGTCTCGGTGAGTATTGCGTCCACGTACGAAAATAATGGCAATTTTCAAGAAATTCGGATGGACGACCTGTGTCCTATGTCGTCCATCCGATTCTTTTTCTGACTAAAAGCTACAGACCTGCAGTTAGAGATTGTCAAACTCTTATTGATTATGTCAATTTGTTTGTCTCAAAGAATCTTTTTTTAAATCAATAACGTTTTACCTTCTAAAAAAGAAAGAAATCGGGCACAATTTTCAATGTTAACATTTTACAATATTAGGGTCTAATACAATTTCAAGAAACAGCTCTCCATTTGCTTTATCCGAAATATTGCATGAAAAAAAATTTACATCGCAGTTTTTAAATTACAAAAGGATGCTCAAAATGAACTTGGATTAACCGCTAACAAACAGGCATAAAGAGAGACTAAGAACCAATTTCTTTTCGATCTTTTTTACATCAAAAGAAATTCAAAAATAAATCAAAATATAATTTCCATGGAAGATAGCGAATACAAGTATAAAGCATTTATAAAATTTATTTAATTACCTCTTTAGAATTGTGTATGGAATAAATAATTTATAGGTTGCTGCTGAAGGTTGTTTGGTATTTTCGTTTGTAGATGTTTTGCAAGTAAAAAACCTGAAACGCGGGGCAAGTCATAATTAACATCCTTAATAACCGTAACTTAAAACTAGCGGCTTTGGATTCAAATATTATCGTATACGAATATTAAGTTCACTTTTAAAAATCATCTCCGCGATAATAATTATATTATATCCATCGCAAATCAGTATTTATTTTTTTTGGCTTTAAAATAATTGTTCTATCGGGAGCAATCCCGCGTTCGTATTAAATTGCCAGCGTACATTTGTCATGTCAGTAATACACATTGTGCTTTATAAGACGGCCGTGTATACGTATTGTAGAAAAGTTGAGTTTAATTACCATGCATTGGAACAATTTTATTAACACATCTCCCAGTACTGAAACAATTCAAAATGCCTCTGTTACAGTAACACAGTGGGGCGTTAAACGTGTACGTCCAGCTCTACAAGCACATGCACTGTCGTCTAGGCAAGCCTGAATACAGCTAGCGACTCTCCTATCGATCGGTTACCTGAGTCTCGTAATGCATCTAAATATAGACAGGGGCACAGTTATAAAACAAACAACAAAAATAAGGTCAAAGAGGTTCATCTATATGAGATGTAAATGTACATATGAATAAAAACATTTGGGAATTTTATGTGGAATTATTTTTGCGCGCTACATGTATCAGTTAGTGCATTACAAGAAGCCTTTTCATAACCTCATAAACGTGCACACCCCCACAAAAAATGGACCGAACTGACAACAATTGTTTCTGCAAATACTGACTATAAATAACGAAAACATTAAATTGAATACTATAGAAGGATTCAAAATTAATTTCTTTACAACTTTGCTTCTATAATGCATTAGAAATGATTATTCCTTTTTAAGTTATTGACAAGAAACTTTGGACGCCTCTAATTCCCTAATTATACAGGCCAGCCCCTTTTTCGGTATACCGAATGAAAGGTCTGGGTAAGACCAAGAACTTTTTATATACATGTTATAACACATTTTTATCAGATAGAAAACTAACACGGAAAATACCCGAATTTTTTTGATTTTTTTTTCTCACCTTTGTTTCAACATCTATACCACCCCTTTTATTTGCATTTAAATAAAGAATAAAATATATCTCGCACAAATTCAATGTATTAGCTTCCAAACCAGCCCATCTTTGAGACTCTGCCAGTCATCGTTAAAGCTAAACCCTGGACAAAAGAAGTCGTTAAATTTTACTAAAAGGAGAATAACTCAAAACTGGATAGGGATTTTCCTCAACTAAAATATGCAACGACAACATCACGCGGCATGTTATCAGTCCTGAAAATTTCAAAACAATCTATGAACAAACAAGCGAGATATTAAGGATCAAAGTTGGCGTCTAGAAGAAAAAAAATAAGAAGAAATTTGAAAAATTTTCAGAATAATAGTAAGGTTTTCCGCTCCCAGCGGAAAACCTTAATAATATCTAGTCTTGATAAAGGTAGAGATATCTGATTTGTGTTTTGCGATATCTCTCAAGCTTTTGATAGAGTGTGACACAAAGGTATCCTATGCTATGCAAATTAAAAAAAAATATGGAATCTCTAAATAATTACTATGTTGGGTTGAAAACTACTTGTCTGAGAGAACTCAGAAAGTAGTCCTTCATGGTTTTTCATCAAAATTGCGAAGTACCAACTCTGGTGTCCAACATGGATCAGTCTTAGGACCGATTTTATTTCTTTTGTACATCAATGACATATCAACACACTTAGACAACCCAGTTAGATTATTTGACGATTACAAATCTTTGTATTATAATAGATAATGATATTTTGATATCTGCAAATTCATTTATTCATAAAATGGGTAAACTTAAGCAATGGTCTGATATGTGGGTAGTTGAATATAATCCAAATAAAACAGTTAATTTAGATTTTGGTAGAAGGAGTGTTAATCATCCCAAAGTGAAAGTTGGTACTGATGAGCCTGCTATTGAAAATGTTGAAACACATACTCATCTAGGTATAAAATTCCAGCAGGATGGTTGTTGAAGAACACATATTCTTGATATTCATTCTAAAGCCAACACTCGTTAAATAGACATCTTAAGAATGTTGAAACACACCATTAAAGGGGATGTTTTGATAAAAATTTACTTTGCCTTTGTTCGCCTAGTTCTTGAATATTCAGACAGTGAATAGGATAATTGTTCCAATAGAGATGCTAAACTACTTGAAGATATTCAAGTTTCAGCAGCTAGAATATTTTCAGAATTAAGGTCAAATTCATCATAATCCCTGCTTTATGATGAAATTGGTGGGGATACACTTGAAGTTCGACGTAAAATACATAAGCTTGTGTTATTTTATAAGATAGTTTATGGATTAGCACCTCCGTATCTAGTTGATCTGCTTGGACAACGTTTACCACCTCTAAATTCGTTCCCGCTAAGAAATCAGGATAATCTTATATTTCAAGTCACTCAAGCTAAAACAACCTCTTACATGAAGTTTTTTTACCCTCAACAATTAAACCATATGATATCCGTAGTCTTTCAACACTATCATCTTTTATTCATGCCATAAAAATATGTAGTGTTCAAAAGCCAGAAAGTACTTTAACAATGTTGTTCGAAATGAAATATAATCCATTGTCAACCTCGTAACTCAGCTAGTAATTTAAATGCTGATTTATATAATCATTTCTGAGAGACAACCCAAATTGTAACATGTGTGGAAACAATAATGAAACATGTTCTCTCTTTTCTATTGAATGTCCAAAATACTGTGTTCAAAGACATTTATTAATCAAAAGTATAGATTCCTTAAGACTGTCAATATCTTTTCAGGTCATCTCATTTTTAATGGTGACATTAGTCTTACTTATGAACAAAATATTGCAATGTTTAAATATGTACATGAATTTATTAAATCTACAAAGAGATTTAAACAATCCATCTATTCCTTCTTACTGTCCCATACCACAGAACCTGAACCTGTGTGTACAACCTTTTGTTTGTATTTTTTTTCTTTTTTTCTAATTATTATCATGATTACTAGTTACTACAAATTATGATATTATAATAATAAATATCATCATACCTGTTGAAATTTCTGGTCATATATTTCAAATATACATATATGCATATATTTATCAATATACTATCTATTGTAATATTATTGTCAGTATTATATGGCACTAAATCTTGTATATATGTCCTTGACCTTGTATGTCAGAGCGGATTTCTATAGGCAATGCCTACTATCTCATCCGTTTATGTGATATATTGCATAATAAAATATTGTTTAAATGAAGTTTAAGGCGCATATTGAAGCCGTCTATAATTCTATATTTGATGATTTAGGATTTAGAACATATAGCTTGATTCCAGAGTAAAATAACAAGATAAATATACCCCCCCCCCTCTCCCAGCCAAACACTTGCCTTACATGTAGGTGGCATGAAATATTATAAAAGAGTACAACTTAATGGTTTAAAAAAAAAATATGCAGTCAGTTTCTATTCCATGTCAATAGACCTTTTTACAAACAATCTCTATACATTAGACTTAAATGACCATTTTGGCCACACCATGCATTAAGAATCCTTACCCTATACATTATATGAGTGTTTTGGCCCCGCCCTAGATTCAGAACCCCTTTCCTCTGGGGACATGAAATTCAAAATTTCGGTAGAGGACTTCCTGGTTTACAAAATTAGGAAATCAGTCTTAGGCACGTAACATTGGGGGGGGGGGGGGGGGACTTTTTTGCGCAACAAAGATTGTTCTTGAATTTACATACAAAATATTGAATCATCATAGAGTTGCCCCCCCCCCCCCACACTTTCATGGGGCCATGTAAAAATTGAATTAAAAATAAGGAACTAATCAGTGAAAATGAAGTGAAAGGGATAACCACCCCCAACCCCCAACATGTGTGGGAGTAAAGAAGACATTTTATTAGATTTAATATATTTTCATCACATGCATATGGCTACACTAAAGTATAGATTCCTTAAGACTGTCAATATCGATCAAATTTCAAATAATTTCTGTGACAATCGGAATTGACGACGATTTAAACAAAGCATGTAAAACATAACTATCCAAATACATTGGTCTATTTTTTCTCAAAGTTTGGTTGTTCAAGATTTCGTTGACGGGAACGAAAACAGACTAACGGATTTGCTATATAAAATTAAAATGTGTAGTTCTTATACATAAACCTATTGTATGTTATTGTTGATCAGGCTATCTAAAACAGCAAAGAAAACTGTTCAAGTGATGAAATCTTAATTTGTTTTAACGGTTCCGATGACAACCGAAACTGGTGTTGGGTAAAATGAAACTCGTAAACACATATTCAACCAAATTTTTATCATCCCGAAAAATGTTGAAAAAGCTACCTGAGATATTAAAGATGTGTTCTTAGAATACTATTTCTTTCGTTTATTTACATTGCATAGATGATATTTGTAAGGTTTTCTAGCAAAAAATGTTCCCCGTGTAAAATTAAAAATGATAAATATCAAATTTTGAAGTACTTCCTGTAAAGATTGGAAGTTACGACGAATCAAACAAAAGAGTTTAAACACATTTACATACATCAGTCAAGCATCCAACAAAGTTTAAATTTTCAAGTATTTAACGTTTTTGAGAAATGGAGAAAACTGGGTAATTTTGTCTCGAGACCGATAACAGACGAACGGAATTGCTCAATGAAAATTAAATCTAGTTTGTGTACATTTGTCTTATGCACATTGTTGTATATCAGTCTAAGATAGCCGCCAGTAGACGCCCAGAAGTGTGGGGGACATTTAAATTTCTATCAGTTGATGAAAAAGAAGATAAATCGACGACTATTTGTACCTTGCGTACATCAAAATTTAAATATACAACTGGATCTACCAGCTCAATGTCTGCCAATTTTTATTCAATTCAACCATATGTTGTGCAAGTCACAAGTATTGATATACAAACGTACATAGTACATAGATTTTTTTAAAATATCAATTCTTGTTGATTTAACATCTGCTGGATTATGAATTTTACAAGATATACATACATTTAAAAGAAAGTGAACAATATTTACTTGAAGTTCGTAGTTGTTTTTAAAGAGGACATACAAGTAAAACATGATGTTTATCTTCATCAACAGTATGACAAATGAATTAATACAATATATTTCATGGAATAATAGAGTTACAATATCTCCGAACATTTATCTTATTTGTAGGCACTTATTCTTAATTGAGTCAAAAAAATTGAGTCAAAAAAAAAAAAAAAGAAAAAAAAAAGAAAAAAAAAGAGAAAGATTTAAATTTAAGGATGGTTGAATTGCAAGCTTGTTTAGATTTTGGGCAATTATTAATGAGCTGTAGAATGACAATTTCCAATGCCTCTTTCTTTAATATGTTTTATGTTTCTGAAAACTGAAAACTATATTTGCAATATACGTAAATAAAACCCATAAAAAATAAACAATAATATCATCAAGTATTCTTTGTATTCATGCAGTTTTGCCAGAAGTATTTTCCCTTTTTTGCAAGTTTTTTGTCCTTTAGATATTTAGTTTAAAGAGAATACATAACATCTTTTTTATATTTAATTAAAGGAATTTACAAAGTAAAGATTGCTATTTATTTATGAGAAATATTAACTAAAGGCAGATACATGTTTAATCGACTCGAACTGAAAACCCCCCAGATTGTAGCACTATGCATCGAAAACCTAACCGAATCGAATGAACCCTGAATCCTCCCAGCCCTAGTACGCAGCTAGCATACACTATTGCAACATTTTTATCGTCTCCTGTTACATAAATTTGTGCTTGATAAATAATGCCTTATATCATTGTTTACTAGCGCAAGCATCGAATTGAACACTGCAACGACTCTATCAGTTTCTGAGTATCCGATCTGATTACAAGAATACACTGTATATTCAAATAATACAATGGCTTCTTTTGGCTGTGTTAAGCGAGCATTGCCGAAAAAAATACATAACCCGCTTCAGCTGTTTATGTATTTTTTCTGCGATGATTGCTACTTTCATAGCCCGCATTTTAAACTTTTTTTTTTTTTTTTTTTTTTTTTTTTAGAAAATTGAAGCTTTTTTCTTACCTTCATAAGTCGGATTCTAACATTAAAGATGTCATCTCTTGTACAAGTCCATGCAAGTAGTTGTTCAATGAACACGGTAAACATTGCATAATACCACAAACTATTTCGTTCAAAGCGTTTATATGGATTTCAACCTTGAGAGATTTGTCAATACTTGTCCTTTGAATTGTTGCGTGGTAACCTTTTGTTTGCTCTGTTTACTTCAAATGATTAAACCTAAGAGTTTGTTCAAATAACGATGAATCATGAAGACAGTTTTAACAAAGTCGAGTTACAATTGTTCTACCTGAGATATTTTAATGAATGTTCTCGCATCTAGTTTTACTACGATATCAATAAATCTTAAGTAGTCCGATAACGCGATACGTGATTTTACGGATTTTACAATATTGATTAAACTCTAAGACTGCGTTTTAAATGTCAAGTATGAATTAAGCTATACATCCCTGTTGTTAACAATGGCAACAATAAGCAACAAGTTGCTGTCCTTCAAAAAGGACTACAATACGTGGATCACTTGCATGTGTTTCCAACGAAAACGTGAAAGCCTTAAGATTATCAGAGATTCCACCGACTTTAGCCCTCTGCTTTAAACCACTAAATTTGTACGTTTTATTACGTATACATGTATGCATAGCCCTGACATTTTATCTCAGAATTTAAAAGGTTCATACTTTTAAAACAAATATAATCTATCTATGAATGAAGTTCGCATGTATAGTATCAGACATTCGGTGAATTCTACTATTTGTGCACACTGTTAAATATGTAGTGACAGCTTTGTGTAAATTAAAAATTTCATATGTTGATGCATTTTTCTTTAGATTTAAACTTTTATACAGTGACATAATTATTCAATCATACTTAAATGCTCAAAAAATATTAATCGGGAAGTTCTCTTTCCTCGCCTACTATAAACATAAAATTAAGTTACATGTGTATTCGGAAAACAACAAAACATTGCAAAAAATGCTATTTGATGCATGTTGTAGTTTCGGCATAACATTAACTTGTTTCATAATACTGATAGTTCATAGCACATGCCAATCATTTCTTTAAAAGGAATACTTTGTTTCTGTACTGTTTACCGACAACTTTACAATTACAGCGCCTTTGAACTTATGCACACATATGGCACGGAATTCCTATCCCGATTCAGATGTTCCCTGAGCAAATCATTACGCACAGGAACCAGACTAGCTCATGCGCAGGATGAATTTCCCCCATATCATCCGGTTTAACCTCGCTTATATATTTTCTGCGTGGACCTCATGGTTCACGCAATTAGAACGGAAATGCGTGCATTGTATGAAAGATGGAAATAATTATTGTAATAAACTCGATTTTGTGAAAGTGAAATGGAAAAATAAATTTCTGGTTAACCAGGACCTCCAGTTTGCCTTTATCTGATGGTCCCCGCCCCTAGTTTAACGTTTTCCGTTTGCTGAAACCGGTTGAAATGTAGAAACTGAAGTTATTTCGTATGAAATTAATCATTAATTAATTAATATTTGAATGATATATAGCACTTTTGACATACCAAAGCAAAATGTGATTTTTACGAAGTTTTTCTTCCTTGTCTACTTGCTTAAGAGCTTATAGCGTGAAAAGTTATCCGTCAACATATGATTCATTTTTACCAAATATTTTTTTCTAAGTTGTTTTTCTATAGAATGAAACCATTAATTTAGGATTAAATCAATTAAATATGAAAAACAATGATTAAACACGATGCATGCATCGCTTTTTTGTATTCTATTTTTATCCATCAAACCAATAAAGCATACTTCGCAAAAATATTGATGCAATATGGTGTGAGTTGATGTTTCTATTCTATTTTGTATATCCAATTCTAATTTTCAAGAAATTGGTCAACATTTCTATGAAAAAAGAAGTATGGCAAGTTTCATCATTGTCTAAAGGGTTCACCTGTCTGAAAGGTGATAACAAAAAATTAGCATGCAAATACATGTATATTTTTTTATTTATTATATATTTTGCTAGAATATACATCTATCATATAAAGATATACTTTCAATGATTGAGTCCATATAGTGTAGAGTATACGATTACCTTAAGAACAAGATATCATATATTTACCGAACCTGTATCCTTGGGAATTGTCTCGAAAGTTGACATTTTTATTAGGATCATATGAGACAATTTAAAAGGCATAATGGAGAAGTTAAGCATATGAATCTGTACGTGTAAGAGTGTGATAAACTAAGGGAACCCCCTAATTTATTGAGTATTACGTCGTGAATTTTGCACACCGCGGACTTCTACAAGTTGTATAAATCTAATTTTCTTTTCAAAAATGCGACAAGGTTTTACCCCCATGTAGATTTAAAACTACACGGGGGTACAACCTTGCCGCATTTCAAAAAAAGAAAATTAGATTTGTGTACATCAATAGTTGTTTTATGTAAAGCAGACGATACCTAAGGACAACTGTGCTTCTGTTTTTATCAAATTCATAGATTTTCATAAACAGACACAGTAATCATTTGATGTTGAAAATATTGGATTCATTTTTTTTACACTTTCACTTGTCTATTAAACATAACCTACAGTTTGGTGAGTGTAGCTTCATTTGTAACCTAAATGCTTAACCTATCTTTAATTTTTGCATGTAGGTTATATTTGTCAAAAAGGCAAGGTATATTAACGTGAAGTAATTTGCTCCTTTTAATTGAGTTGTCTTTGCATCTATCTTTACAAATAAAATCTAAAATGATTGCTCGTTTTATGTGCTTTGCTAAATGTTTTAAAGTGATTTTCAATACTACTAGTAACAATTTAGAAATTGGTCAGTGTACGGTAATCATATTTTTAAATAAAATTTACTCATTTAAGTCAAGAATCCCTTCGTTGACAAAACAATTTCAATAATTAATTAACAAATAACACTCAATTAACGATCCAAAAAGAATATTGCGTAATGAATATCAATATCCTTGTTCTTTATATTACAATTTACGCAATTTTTATTTGATTTTTCTAGTAAATTGATATAGCCTGTTTCAATGTCTGTTTTTAACTGTACTGAAAACATAGGTAACTTCTTTTTTTTTAAATGCTCATTAACCATTGATAAGATATGTTGTTGAGTTAGAACCATTGGGTAGTTGTGTCAAACAACAAAGTGACATAGACCCTTCCATTGCTGGCAACTTAGCCATGGCTCTTTGGAATCAACCACATTTGTCTGTTGTTGTTGTTGTTTTTTTTTTAGCAAATACTACGCAATCGGTGTATATTTCGCCTGAAACCAACATCATTTCAAACTTGATTCGACACAAGAAATAGATAGATACGTCCAATTGAAAATCATAGGTCTTGTGTTAAATGGTTCTAAGACTCCTGTCGACATGTAATCATATTTTTGCTAAAATCTATAAGTCAAAACAATTGCTAATTGTATAATCTCAACCTTAACTTACTGGTCTCTAAAAGATACCTGGTACATTTCACTACCAAGGGCACCGCCAAGCAAAGCGTTCCTTAGAAACATAAATTATTGAGGAAGAAATGCATCATTTAAAAAGATGCACGAATTTCTGATAAAAAACATCTATTTAGTTTTTGGAAATCAAGTCTTCCAACAATCTGTTGGAATTCCCATTGATACCAATTGTGCCCCGTTGTTAGCAGATATATTTTTGTATGCTTATAAAGCAGAATTTATTCCAAAACTTGTAAGTGAAAAAAAACAAATCACTCGCTGTGGCCTTCAACTCAACATTTAGGTATGTCGACGCATATTATAAATTAACAATTCCTATTTCCATTCTCATCTATTCTTACGGTGACTCGATATATCCCTATAAACTTGAAATAAACGGTACCACAGAGTCTGCGTCATCTGTTTCATATTTTGATTTTTCACTGGAAATGGACATTAATGGTAACCTAACAACAAAACAACAAAACTTTATGATAAACGCGAAGACTTCAATTTTATGATCAACATTTCTTTGTTTATGTGGAATATTGGTTTTTTTTAAAAAAACTATTAGTCGCCTTTGCCATCTAGAAACCAACATCTACAAATTTGAATGCCCTTCATGTATGTATAGACGCACACAAATTAAAAAAAGAAACACATTAGAATAAAGTTTATTAATTGTTAGTTAATTGAAATATAAAGAAAAACATAACACATATGCACATATCTCCATTCGTGTTGATATTAATACACATATATCAATTCCTACAGTGTCTTCTGTATAAGAGAGGGGGATAAGTATAACTTCACAAATATTTAGTACGCTCCTTGATAAAAAAAAATCAAGATATTTTTATATAAACGTACACTATATAGAGACAAAACATGTACCAAACTGGAATAACAAAAAATGCAATAAAGCTTAAAAAATTACCATTGGTTAACAAATCAAGTATGTTTTTATAGATGATATAACAATCAGTCTAGAAAAAAATGAAGAAGAAACTGTTATCAAACCAGTGCCCTACTTAAATAGAGTAATGAAATGATATGAAAAAAAAATGCTTCTACGGGTTACTTAAAATTCATAAAAAAATTAAAGAACCGAGAAAAATAGTGATACTTGTTGGAACGAATATTGAACCCATAATAAAAGAGAGAAACTGGTAATTTATAATTCATTACCTACAATACAATTCAAACATCTCAGAAAAAATTCACGAATATACAATATAAACCTACCAATTGTTTTACATCTAATAAGAACATCAAACTATATTCTTAGTGTTCATTTATATACTATAAATATAGAAATGTTAAAAAACAGCTGTTTACATCGCTTTAGCGGATCACAGGTCTGATTGTATTGAATATGCATTGAAGTTCGATATTGTTACAATAACACCGATGCACAGTAGTAACATGTATATCATCTCCACCTGATTGCCGGTTACAATAAGACTTTTGTTAGAAATGTATACATTCTTCCTTGACAACATTAACTGATTTGTCACAAGTGTCATTAGAGTCAAATGCATTTTAAAAGATGTGTTTAAATTATATTAATAAGTAATTAGTAAGGACTATGTCTAAAGATGCATCGTCGTTAAGCTTAAGCATAGTCTGCTTCTGGACAGATCATCAGTTACAGTTGTTTTGTTACTGCTCATTCATCTGTAAAAAAAAAGGCACAGTTATGTACTTATGAATAAAATAATTCAAATAAAATAACTAAGACCTGGTGTAAATACGTCAAAGCACAGACTTTGAATTCAAATTTGAGATTGTTCAAAGCGGTAATTTTCTTTTGTTTTTCCTCGGACGGAAATGTCACACTTAATTTGGTTTCAACATGACACGTAACTGCCGGACATATCTTTATGTCCATCTGGTACAAATTAATATTCGGCAATAAGGCCGACGGTTCACGCACTCATCTTGACATTTCATTTATTAATGAAACTATATTCTTCATTTTTGTTATATGTAAATAATCGTTATGTAACTATAATGAATAGCATACATTTGATGTTCATGAGTAATTTCACAAAAATGATCTAAAACTTCACATGTTTTACAAATCAGTAATATACAACCAGTATAGCCGCAGGTCTGTAGCTCACGGTCTGAAAAGACCTGGGAGCTACAGTGCCTCCTATAGTAAATAACTCCAATTTACGGCGCACAAAAACTTGCCCTAGTTTTCGACCGATTAACCTTTTCTTCACACAAATTCTGGGAAAACAGTTAGTACCATTAAATTTTTCAGGCAATTTACTACTGATATCGTCACTTTATTTGCCTCAGACCATCTCTTAAGTATGCTATCCGATCTCGGAAAATGAAGTATATTAATTCACGTCGAGATTGAGAGTTGCCATTTTTACATGTAAACAAACTGCACCACTTCACTTTACTGGGCTGGTGGTGGCGTTTAAAAGAATATCAGAGGCAAGTGTAGTGACGATATCTGTAGTAAATTGTCCGAGGAATTTTTTGGAATCAAACATTTGTACAGACTGTGTTCGAAAATGAGATTAATCAGTCCAAAACTAGCCCAATTTTTTGTGCGCCGTAAATTGCAGTTTTTTACTATGGGAGGTACTGTAGCTCCCGGGTCGTCCATTCGAATTTTTTCAGACCGGGAGCTAAAGACCTGCAGCTACTACCAGTAATGCACTTTCAAAAGCTTACATTTCAATAGAGAACAATTTTTTGTCATAGCTATACATTAATGCCGTTCGAAAGGAAATGATTGTCGTGTTTTTCAGCAACATTCATGAAAATAAGTTTGAAACGAATAGACGCGAACAGAAAACATCCTATTCTAAATAGTCATCGCTCATTCATGTTTGATGTCACAAGCTGTTTCTGTAAATACCCATCAGAAAATGTTTATTTCTCCTTATGTCAAATAATTTTGGATTCAATTTATAATACAATGAATGAAATGTGTAATGTGTTGCGTTTGTTGCACGAATTTTCTTTTATACAGTTCACTATAATAACAACATTTTAGTCTGATTTTCACTATCGTTAAAATAGTTTCAAACATGAAATAGTTCAATATCTTTTAATGTGAGCACAGCATGTGAACAAATTTACAGACATAAGACGTAAAGAATTTGTCATTGTTATTTATAATACGGATGCATACATACCCAACAGAGCGTCCTGCCGTTTTAGATATTTGAAGGCATGCACTCTTCCGTCACTTACTGATCCGACCCATAGACAATGAGTGTTGAAATCGAAACTCAGACTGTTTGCTATTTTCATGACATCTAGTGGCATCGATAGGATATATGATAGAAATACACCATCCTTGTCTAACATCATCACTTTATAACGAACACAAACTAATATGTGTGACATTGGATCAGTACAAATTCCCTTTGGGCTTATGACAATTCCGGATGGATCTTGGTTAAATGTAAAACGATGTCTCCCTTCACTATTTGTTACAACTACACCAGTCTTCCAATCAGACACAACGATGTCCCCATTGTTATTCTCTGTTATGTAGGAAGGCCCAAAATATAAATAATATCCTGCGTTGTCGTATTGTATTGTTTGTACCAGTTTTCCTAAATAGTTACTATCGATGGTAAACTGGTTTATCTTGCTACAGGTTGAATCCTCGTTACTTATCCCAATCAGTAAATTGCCAGTTAACATTGAGCTATACACACACCTATATGTCCACTGATTGTCGTTATCTTCAATATATAAGGTGTTCATTTCTTTTTTAATTTGGTTATTAGTATCGATATAAATTAAATCATTATTTCCGTCCACAGTGTGCGCTCCAATTAATTCATAAACATGAGTATATATTTCATTTTGAAAATGTTTTTCAATATCCCCGTTTTCGTTAAATAGGATGAGGTTGCTTCTGTTATCACTGACCCAGAACTGATCTGGTCTAACACGGGAAATGTGTAAACAACAAGATGTATTGGACAACTTTACGTTCTGCTGCAACTCGGGGTTAGGCATCAATTCCAGCAGTGATTCATTTCCTAAGCGTCGTCCCCCCTTAGATAAAGTAAATGCTCATATAAAACGTATCACATCCTCCTCGTTGATGGATTCAGCCAAGGAAAGGTGGCTAGACTGTGCAAGATTTTGACCAAACTGTATGTTTGCCATAGTTTTCTTAAGAAATGAAATGAATTGCGTTGGTTTTTTCCATGATTTTTCATATATATATTCATATTTCTGTACTGTAGCAATATGGCTCCCCATTGTTTGATTTTGCAAAATCAACACACACTTACTTCTTTCCTATACAACTTTGTCAATAAGTTGTTTTAGTTTATGTGCCTTTGTGAACATTTCTGATAGATTTTTATGACTGAACAATTTTGTGTTAAGCGCTTTGATATCCGATTGTATTTTTATCATGAGAGCACGTCTGTAAAAGAGATCCTCGCTTCTAATTGAGCTAATGATCTTGCTACGGGTATTTTTCACTTCCGCATAAGCCAGTTCTATTGTTAATACGGCGTGGTGTCGATGCACAATGTAACAATCGTAACAGATTGGAAGTTTGCATGTTGTACAATAAAAATCACTGTTTTCATGATGCACCATACAAATCTCTTCTATGTTTATTTTCCCAAGATTTTCTCTGTAAACCACAGTCTCATGGTGTGCTGTTGACAGGTCGTGTATATGTTTTGTTCTACAAGGACCACATAGACTCCTTTCACATGTCGAACAAACGAAAACCGTACTTTCCTCACAATGAAAACACTGTCGGACTCTATACTGCGAATTTGAACTATCCATTGTTTGGAGACACTAACCTGTTAAGCAAATAATGAAAAAAAAAAATACATAAATAAAACAAACTTTTTTTAGAATATGCATGCAAATACCTTTTTCGCTTTCTTTTTTTCAAAATATCAATTCTTATTGTTTTTGATAGTCAGGTGAAGAGTATACATTATATTTACCTTGTTTACGTTATTAAACACGAGTCTTAGATTAAACAGAGCTTTTTTTTGTTTTTGGGCAACATTTTTCAATGAAATAATGATGTAATTTAATTCTGGTTGCAATCACCCACTTTTTTTAGCTAAACGAATGCATAAATACATGTATATTATAACTTGCCTACTCACACTGCTACGCGCGTTCATTAAAAATTAATCCACTTGACAATAATTTAATTCTGGTTGTAACACGCTTTCTGATTGGTTAAAATTTTTATTTTATATCGTATAAAGAATGTTGCCTACGTCATAGTAAGACTAACGTCAAAAACGTATCAATCCACCTGACGTTACGTTTGAATTTTGTTCAATTTGATGTCAATTTAAAGATCAAATGGCCGTTTTTATCAACAATTGATAGCAAATAAATAAAATTATGAGGAATGAATTCAATATTTATTAGTTTTATACGATATAAAATGGTTTGGAACAGTTTACGCTTTTTTATAAACTGCTTCGCGGTTTATAAAGCGTAAACTGCCCCAAACCATTTTATATCGTATAAAACTAATAAATATTAAATTCATTCCTTAATTAGATACTTAGATTTTGCACAAATTAACGTCATTTAAGGGCAATATTTTCTTATTTTTGTTTTAGACAATCAAATTATGAGGAATGAATTTAACAACTATCATTGTTATATGGTGTAACATACCATTGAACATACTTTTTAGCTCACCTAAACCGAAGGTTCGAGTGAATTTATATGATAACCCGTTGTCCGTCGTCTGTTCGTCCGTCTGTTTTTAAACTTTTTACATTTTTGTCTACTCTAAAACCAATGAGCCAAATTTAACAGGACTTGGTATAAACATTCTTATGGTAAGTGATTTTAAAGTAAAGGGCTAACCTGTTTTTTTTTAAAGAGAGGTAAATGCAAAACAGTAAGGAAAGGGTGTGTGTCTTTTGCATCAGAAATGAATATATAATTGTAAAATATTGGTGACCCTGGGACCAAAGCTAGGGCCCTAGGTGGGGGTCAAAGATTAACATAGAAATATATAGGACACATGTTGAAAAATCTTCTTCAGAACCACGGCACTAAAACAATTCAGCATTCACACAAAACCACTGCACCAGAAATGCCAATATTTACACAAAAGCTTGTATATATAGTGAAGATTCTATGTTGTAAAAATCGTGACCCCGGACCAAAACTGGGGCCCAAGGCGGCGTTCAAAGTTTAACAATGAAATGTATTGTACAATGTTAAAAATATTCTCCTCAAAAACCACATTCTGTATATTCAAATAATACAATGACTTCTTTTGGCTGTGTTAAGCGAGCATTGCCGAAAAAAATACATAACCCGCTTCAGCTGTTTATGTATTTTTTCTGCGATGATAGTTACTTTCATAGCCCGCATTTTAAACTTAATTTTTTTTGAAAATTGAAGCTTTTTTCTTACCTTCATAAGTCGAGTTCTAACATTAAAGATGCCATCTCTTGTACAAGTTCATGCAAGTAGTTGTTCAATGAACACGGTGAACATTGCATAATACCACAAACTATTTCGTTCAAAGCGTTTGTATGGATTTCAACCTGGAGAGATTTGTCAATACTTGTCGTTTGAATTGTTGCGTGGTAACCTTTTGTCTGCTCTGTTTACTTAGCATGAATAAACCAAAGAGTTTGTTCGAATTACGATGAATCATGAAGACGGTTTTAACAAATTCGAGTTAAAATTGTTCTACCTGAAATATTGTAATGAATTTTCTAGCATCTAGTTTTACTACGACATCAATTAATCTAAAGCAGTCCGAGTAAGGCGCTACGTCATAATACGGATTTTACAATATTGATTAAACTCTTAAATAACGTTTTAATTATCGAGTATAAATTAGGCGCTACATCACTGTTGTTAACAATTGCAATAATAAGCAATTAAAACGGTAATGCATGTGCATTGCATGAGAGAGAAAAACTAGAGCCGAGCTCGTTGCAAGCAACGAGGAGGTCTTCCGTTATAGCTTCAAGCCAAGACAGGATTGTCAATCAGCCTTAATAAAACCACCCTTATCCTTACACTTGTTAGGATCTGACAGGTATTGATAGGAGGTCATCTTACAAAGAGGGTCATCTTCACACTACCATAACTTCTGATAAATCACGGCTTTAGAAAATAAATTGGAACGCTTCAGAAGTTGATAGACAAGTTAATTCATGCCTGTTTTTTATGTAACCTCCAATTGCCGAATATTGTGGAGTTAATACTCTCATAAAAGCGTGTATGTATTAATTAGCGAAGCTTGATACATGTTCAAAATACATAACACAAAAGACAGCACTCTCCAGATTTATCGGTATTAAAGCCCAAAAATTCGAGTCTATTATTTTAATATAGTCGACGAATGCATTCATACCCAACAACGCATCGAACCATATTAAATGATTGTAGACGAACACCATTTCGTACCTTACTGATTCGACCCGTCTGTTACCACTCAGTAGTTAAACAATTTCAGTTGTTTAAAACTGTGCAAAATGTATTGTGTGTGGCGAGATGTTGCCAAATTAAGGATTTGAGTTAAACATAATTTAATCTGCGGATGCAGATGCAGAAGACACTTTGATGTTCTTAAACAAACCCAAATACTTAAAACATACTCAATGCGTATATTATATATACAAAACAGACCAGTTTATCCGAGACATTTTTCACGAGTACGTATGTTATGTACAAACGTATATGTGTCGATCATCTATTTCATATATTCATTGAGCTTGATGAAAAACTACAGTGCATATATATGCACTTTACATTAAATAAATTATTTGTGATGTACACATCATCACCTTTTATCAATGACATATATACCTATTAGAACGGATGTTTCAGTTAAACTCTTATCTTTTCTTTATGTTTGATGTAGTAAGAAAAAATACAAACTGTTTATTAGGAAATTTATTGCATTTTATTGCATTAAAAAAAAAATGTTTTCTTACCTTCAGAGGCTGGCTTTTTCACATTGAAGATGTGAACACTTGTATACATGTAAGTTAAAGCAAACAGTTGTTCAATAAATACAATAGAAATTACAAAATGACACCAACTGTTTCTTTCAGTTTGTTTGTATGAATTATGGACTTATGGATTTTTACTTCATCATGTGATATCACAGAAAAGATATTAATTTTGGTGTGGGCGACGGCGTGGGGACACGTTTTACTCCTCAAAAACTATGAGAAATATTCTTTGTTTAATCAAACAACAAATTAATAGCGATACAGTACAGATATAGAGCTCAATTAAAAATAACGTCAATTTTCTGCTTTGTGACAGTCGTCTTTCTGCTAGTGGCTCGGTAAATTCAGACGCTCTCCGTATCGCCGGAATAAAATACATGCATCCGAAGCACTCCTGCCATTTGACCGCATATTAACTCGCCTGATCGTTTTGTCGGCATCAAAGAAATGCCGCCATCTCAATGATTGTATGCATACAACATTAAGCAATGCGCACACATTTTAACTATTCTACATGACTTTAAAAGGAGGATTATTTAGTATATGTTCACATACATAGATACTTGCATGCGTGTATGCATTCGTTAATTAACAAATGTTGTTTATATATCGATCTCCTGAACATTATTAAATACTTTAAAATCTCTCTCTCTCTCTCTTCTCTCCATCTCTCTCTCTAACGTACGAATAGTCTAGTATTTGAATACTGATACTTTACTACGGGTAACATGTAGTATTAATGCCAGTAGCAAAATGTACCTTTGACGCCCAAAATTATTCATTTATGTCGGGAACATGTCCATGGATTTAAATGATTTGAAATTCATTGTTTAATGATTGTTTATTTATTGAGAGGAAGTCAACTCTAAAGATTTATTTTTTTCTGCACATGGTGTACTTTCTCCTTCTTTGTGTACAGATACAATTCTTTTGTCTGTCTGTTTGTTAATGCATATAATGTTAAAAAATTATCTTTTTCCCTCCCACACACATGAAAAGAAAACTGAATTCACGATTTTGTAGACCAGATCTTTAAGTTTTTCACCAAAATTATAGGTTTCATAGTTCTTTTTGAAAGATTTCAGTCAGGGAGGTGGTCGTCATTACAAATTTTTAATTTTTGTACTCCAAAATGAAAACTAATTAAATGCAAATATGAGACTCCCGACAAGTTTGTGTATGGGTTATATGCTACTCAGGTGACCGTTAAGGCAAATTGGCCTCTTGTTTAAATGTCCCTTATGATTTTTGTATAAAATTAATTCAACAGAGAAATCACCATCTCTACCTGCCCTGCCCATTTGCTGTACTAGTGTGTCAAGGTCACATAGTGGTCCATAGTGAACAACATTATGCAGGCCTCTTTAAAAAGTTCACTCCCATTCCTGCACCATTTGTACTAATAAGGACACTAATTTGGCCATCTTCTGACTCCATATCAATGCGAGTTTTTTCTTGGATGTGCTTGTTTGCTGTGGAACATTTGTACTAAAAAAGCATCACATTTTTTTCTGAACATGGTGTAGAGAACAGCACAGTCTTAAATATGCTTTTACAAATTCTTTGTGCATTTTTTTCCTTGAGTTGAGTGCGTCAAAAACCCATGAACATGTGTCACTAATGTCAAAATTATTTTTTACACATTTAACATTAATCTTGATGTTTGGTCTGTCAGGACTGTCAATTATTACAATGTGATTATCACTGAAACATAATTTTTTCAGGATTCTGTGTTAATTTACTGGGTTTTTTTGAGTGGTTAAAGCACATATTGACAATATTGGAGTGGTTTTATATGTAGTAGTAGAAAACTTTACAATCAAATCTGTGTTGGAACTTCAGATATAGAGATATATAGGGAATTTACAACTTGATTATATAAACAAGGTGTTGCCATCAACAGCAAGAAATAATTAAGTACATATAACCTTGCTGGTGAGAAAAGTGCATTTTCTTATGCTCATGACCAGCAGTTTACAAAATAAACATATATTACATGAAATTTATGCTCTTTTTAAAAATCAACATGTAAAATTCAGATTTTTCATCTACAATCTAGGAAAATTGTCTTAAAGAGCATATCATTGTTTTGTATTCGTAACATTCAATAAGTAAATATCAAGACATATTGAATAAATTAAACAACAAACTACATTCTTCTCTGTGTACATAATGTAAATGCTGTTATATTATACAGCATAATATAAATGAATATAGAAGAAAAAATCTTACTGAGGATTTTGAGAAAGTTTTAATTTTTCAAATTATTGGTAAAGTGACTTTCAGTGGGACACAACGCTTATCAGTACCCTGTTGAGCGGCGTACAATGGGGTACAATACTGGTCAGTGTCCTGTACAGTGCCGTTCAGTCGAAGTTAGTGAAAGATACATTGAGGTACCGTTAACGTACAGCAGACGTCAGACAATGTCATTCAATTTGTAGGCACGTAGCATCAAGGGGGGGGGGGGTGGAGCATATATGAAATTAAATTATACTGGAGTCGCCCCTTACCACTCTTTTGTTATAGAAATATGGAAATCAAGAGTGAAATTGAAGTTCAAGGAATATAACGCACCCCCCCCCCCACCCCCCGATTTGTTTTTCGTGAATCCGGGTTTCTAGAATTTTCCATTATTTTTCTTGTCAAGATTTTTTAGATGCGGTTGCCCTCCACCCCACCAAAACACTCACATTAAAAAAACTATGCTACCTGCCTGATTTTTGGGAATGCTAGTGGATTTTAAAATTCAGTAGTGTTACTTTGCTTAGCAGTTCTCTCTCTCTCTCTCTCTCTCTCTCTCTCTCTCTCTCTCTCTCTCTCTCTCTCTCTCTCTCTCTCTCTCTCTCTCTCCGGTCAACTGAGTCTGTGTTACTTTTTTCTGCAATGTTTTCATAAAAAACGCTTCAGTCTCTTTTGATTAAACTTCGAGATATTAATCTAGACAAAATACAGACTATATAATTCCTGCTTTCTCAAGATTTGGGCCCCAATTTCCCAAATCGAAAGTTCCCGTGGCGTAATGGTTAGAAAGATGAACCTGTAGCCAGGCCACCCATGTTAAATCCCTGAGTGCCGATCGGTTTTTCTGAATTTATTGGATTTTACTATATTTCATATTTTATCAAAAATCACAGTAATTATGCCATTTTCTTGTATTAAAGTAGATCCAGTGTTCTGTGACGTCACACTTTTTTGTAAAACTTTGAATTCTTTAAAAATTGTGCAAGATAGTTTTATTTATTTTATGTGAATATAATCACATGGATGTAATTAGAAATTATTGGTAGGTTAAAGATATTTTCGCACTTAATTTTATACGAAATTTCCAAATTTTTATATATTTTATCTATGCAAAGGGGAAATAACTCTTTTTCTGACTTTTCTCTCAGTTGTATGTCTAAATGCCATAGTTTTTCTTATTCCAACGATTAATTTTAAAATATTTTTGTAATTTTTGTTTTCTGATAAAGTTGACTTTAAAATTAAACAAGAAAAACAAATTTCTGCCTACAAAATTTTACTTTTAACAGAAAAAAAAATACATTTTCTAATGCTAAAATATGCTTTAGTTTATGTTTATCTGGCATATCAAAAAGTGTGATGACATGTATATTTTTTCTAACAATTGATGACATTTAAGTCTATTAAGTCGAAATCAGTTCGGTTTTTCAACTTTCCTCAGAGAATTTTACGAGTATGGAGCTACCTTAAGAAATGTCTATAAAAACCCTTAGAGACGGATAAATGACATTTAAAGAAGTGTTAAAAATCATTAAAAAATAGTATCCTGATATACAAACGGAAGACCTCTCGTTATCGCTACGAGATCGCGTCAAGTGTTATTCTTTTTTTAAACCTAATTTTGTGCAGGCGATTTCTCGTATACTATCCGATGAATTTCTTTAAAATTTTTAAGGATAGAACTTTATAGGAATTTAAAAAAAGAATGTGTGGGTTTTGGTTTTTTTTGTTGTTGCTGTCTTTTTACTCGAACTGAATGCAGAATATAAAATTTGGTTTTTTTTTAATTTTTTTTTATTTTGGGCTTTTGAGCAAATGCCCCCGTAGCTTTATGGTTTGAGTAGTGGACTTCTACCCTGTCGACCCTTGTTCAAGCCCTGAGTGACATTTTTTTTTCTCTGTTTATTGTGCTTAGATTAGCGATTTTATTTTTAAAACGATGGATTGTATTGTATACATAACAAATTCATAAATTCATAAAAATTCATAAAAATTCATAAAAAAACATAAAAAAACAACACAATAATAGCGTAGAAATGTATGTCAATATATTTCTTTAGAGAAGGTTTAATGAAATTTGAAGAATACCATTCTTGATTAGCTTTATCTATAAAGTCCATTGAATATGGTTAAAGGGAATTTAAGAAGTTTTAAGAAATGATAGAAATACAAATTATTCAAACCTTTTTTAAAGAGTATTCAAACAGAAGACCTCTCGTAGCTTGCACCTAATATCTAGTTTAGTGTCTTTTCAATATATAGGTCCTATAATGAATATTTTAGAAAAGTCACCGCAACTTTATACTGCTTTTTAATATATGCATACGTATAATTTATATTGTAAGTAGAGTTAGTTACCAGCGTTAAGAATATTATCAGTAGGCCATAACACGGATACATTTGGATCATAAAAAAAGAACAGCTGTCTTTGTTGTTGTTTTTTAATTATCATTTTAAAATATTTGAGAAATAAAACAAGGAATCTATAGTAAAATTTCGAATGTTCATCTGGCTGAATAGTAATTTGTTTTCGCTCATCTTGGGCGATTCTGAAGATAAAAAAATAACATTGTCAATTAATTACATAAAAGCAAAAAAAAATATTTTAAGAAAGTACAGTGTTTTCATAATGCAAAAATGCTTTCTATCCCATTTCCTTTGTTGAAAAAATGATAAAAAATTAATTCATACCTATAAAGCATCGGTGACACATGTGCTTTTGGAGAACACAATATCTCGTTTTTCCTCGAATTCCATTAAAGATATTTTCTGATCTAAGTAAAATTACAACTTTTATTTGAATAAAATTATAATCTTTTTTATTTTAATGACTTTTTTAAACCAAATACTTTTTATAAAGTCTCTGGTTACCTAATACGTGTATGTGCGTACATATTGAGATAAATGGTAAACTTAAATGGCAGTGTTGCATATCACACTTAAATAAACTACAAGACATCTGTGTATTGAAATGTATTCTTCATAAATGAGAAGTGTAATTAGTTTTGGCGTAAATTTTGAAATATTTTAAAAGCAAATCTACATAAAGATATTAAATTGTATTATTTATTAATAATATATTATTTGGTAACAGTGCTTATTTTTTATCTACATTATTGCATACTGATACAAATGTGATGTTGGTGTACCAAGGAACTATGATTGTTTGAATTAAAGTATTAGTTCGTTTGTAATTAAGGTATGTTCCCTCAGAGTAATTCTTACCATTATCGACATCAAACTCCATGAAAAGCTGTTCTACTAAGATGTGTCCCCTTTCCTCCATTTCAGAAAATAGTATATCAAAATCCGTCATAGTCACCGCTAGATCGTCATCTTGGTCATATAGAGCAAAATCACACGGGTTGAGTCTAAATCTACTTCCGGAGTTCGTGTTTACCATGTACATCATTACATCAAATACCTGTTCCTTCTTGAAAGAAAAAAATAATAATTCGGTCAGTTTACTAGAACCGGTCGTATCGCAACACTAATGTCAATCGGTCACTTTTATTTCAAATACAAATATATAAGGTTTACAGTTAGCAGAGCCATGACATACAGTCAGTAAATTCCAATAACTTAAAAGACACTCTGTATATTTTATTTATATTTTATGTTATACATGCATGAACCATATCATATCATCGTAATTTTTAAAGGAACGGATATCATTAAAAATCAATGGATAAGTTCAATAAATTTATATATGTAAACAAACAATATTCAAGTATACATTTAATTTTGTTCACTAAGAGCTAGGACAAGATGATTAAGTCATATTGCAAGAATCAAGAATTGATTTTATCAATCCATTAATAAACACTTACTGCAGAACGCCTTTTTTTCCTCCACGAAAACGACACACCGACACTACCTCCCCAACCCTTATATCCGGAATAACTTAGTTTTCCCGATAGTTTCCACTTCCCTGCCTCGGAAAAGGCCAGGAGCAGGCATACTGACAAGATGGTGAGTATCACTGAGTTCATCTGAGAAACAGAAGAAGAAAACACTCTAGTTGTTAAAAGATTTCAAACCTTCGTGTATTTCTATACTTTAACATTACCCCTTTTTTCATTTTTTTCAAGAGTTTGATAAAACTGTATTTGAAAGTAGTTCTAAAATAAAGATAAAAATTAGGTTTTCTTTTCATATATCAATATAATGACTCAACTCGCAAAAAGAATTTTATGTATTTTTTTTTAGTAATCTATTTTATTTATATTCATTTAATTTCTTGTTCATCCTTTATTTATTTATTTTTTTTCAGTTTCTTAATCATGTGTCAATCATAATTTTGATTAGTAGATTTTGGCGCAAAATACGTCAGCTTACCTAATCTGTTACATATTTTAACGGCGACAATAAATTTATAATTATTCAAAAAAGCAGTTGAAATTAAAACACCAAAATATATAGATATAAGACAGTCAAAGGATTACTGAACAATTCAAATACTGTTCCAAAAAGTCTACAAAATTAATATTAATAACATTTTGTACCTTAATTCTAGAGTTTGTTTAATGCATTACTTAAAATTATTAAAATATTATTAATCTAATTATGGGCAACACAGTAAATATCCATGTAAAATGAATGACATCAGAAAGTTTGATAAGCTGCAAGGAGGTACGTATCGAAAAAAAACAAACAAATGACGGCTTTAGCTTACATAATCTTACCTTTAGAGGATAAAGTTTGCTGAAACAGAAGTTGTAGTTCCTTATATACTTCATAAAAGGTTAAGAATCCCGTCGTTGACTAAACATTTACAATAATGAATTCAATAATGACAGTGCATCAAAAAAGAAAATGCAAAATAAATATCAACGTCCTTGTGCTTTACAATTTGCGTAATGTTTATTTGGATTTTCCAGTAAATGGCAATATCCTGTTTTCGAGGGGTTTTTTGGCATTGAAAGCACGTTGTTCCTTCTGTCTTTAAAATGCTCAATAACTATTGATATAAAATAATGTTATGTTATAAGTCCTATTTACATGTAAAAAGATTTTTGCTAAAATTTTTAAGTCAAAGTTTGAATTTAACTTTTCGGCTTCTTGAAAACACACCTTTTAGAATTTAAATACATATATTTTCATTCTACTGTGTTTTTCCATTTAATTTTGTGATCTCTAAATGCAACATCTTAGACTAATCACTAAGTATGAATTCACATGAAATTTAATATTAAGTAGTTCTCTAACAGTGATTTTTATGTTATTAGTTAAAAGATAAATTTCATACATGTTGCAAAAGCCCCTTGTTTTACAAATATTCAACAAAAAGTGTCAAGAGTTATATTTCATGGATTATATTTCCATGCTCAGCGATCTCAACAGTCTATGTAATATCATTGCTCTTACTAATTTACTCCCTCCGTGATCTGCAATTTGTATCGAATTATTTGATTAAAGAATTGATGTCATCAATGATTTTTTTAAACGTCGTCGTGTTAATAACTGCCGTCAGTTGAGCAAACAAATAATCATAACGCGCGTTTACTTATCGTTCTGTTCACCTGACGGCAGTTAATGACACGACGACGTCAAAAATAATTCATTCAAAGCTATAATAATCAAAGTACTGAAGTACTGACGGGAGTTGATTTTATCGATTATCATTTATTTTAAAATCAACTTACTAGTATCTTGCGCGGCAATTAGTTTCTAGTCTGTATTTGAATTGCGCACTTTTTCATAATATGAATTTTTAGACTTTTTAAACAAGAATTTCGAGAAACTCATTATGAATCATGTTAGATTTCAAACTATGTATTAGTACTTGAAACAATTCTAAAAATTGTATGGATCCAAGCACTATTGATATCGAACTCTTGTCTCGTTCAACCACACGCTTGGCTGTCTCCGTTAATCTCCGAAAAGCAAGAGAGTCTCTCTGCTTATCGGAGATTTACGGAGACGAGCGTTTGGATGAACGGGACTATATTAAACTCTGGCCTAGGAATACATGACACTACAAAAATATCTAAATTCTTCGTATAAATCCAATATAACTATTTTGGCCCCGTCCTAAAAAATCTGAGTATTTTTTAAGTGTTTATAGATACGTTCTCTTGAAAAACAATCCTTCAGCTTACATTACATCGAATTTTTCTTGTCAGCGGTGATGATTTGTGACTAGGTCCAAACACTGAGTAACTGCATATTAGGTGAGTTGATTAAAATCAATTCCCAAAAAGCAATTATATTTCTTCTCTCAATTATTCATTTCAAATTCATGGCCCGTAGATGAGGGTTCGAAATTTTGATAATGTTGCTAATATTCATTGTTAATTAAAACTTTTAATTTTAAATGACTTTTATTACTTGTTGATTTATGCTATTATATAAATAGTGCCTGTTTGGGAGGGTAACAGTTGAAATTGACACCCCGAGAAAACCATTGTCAACCGACGCGAAGCGGAGGTTGACAATGGTTTTCGAGGGGTGTCAATTTCAACTGTTACCCTCCCAAACAGGCACTATTTATTTTGTTATACTGAATGTCTTTTTTAAAATTTTTAAGAAAATTTTACTGCTTTTATATAGGAATAACGTGAATTCTACAGCGAACCGTACGCGCATAATTTTCGCGCATGTAATATTTTTTAATGTTACCCGTTGTCAAGTGCGTTGCTAACGCTGAGGGTAATAGTAAATATTATTAACTGCGTCTTAACCAATCAGATTTCAGTATTTAACATGAAAGTATAACAATAACCCATACTCCACCATATACATACATATTTTTGTTTCATATTTCTGGAACATGCATCTAAAGATATGTCCTTTTTAAATTGTACCTGTTTGGCTTGTCCATCAATTTTAATGAGCCAAGGCCGTTGCTCAACAAGAACAGTTTGCGGAAAATGATGGTTTTTTCATACGATAAAAATAGCAACCAAAGTTTTAAATTTAACTTTCAGAAAAATAATTTTTGATTCATATCCATGATATATCATTAATGCATGCATTTCTAAAACAAATTATCTTATGTCACTTTCACTTCTTAGGTTACTGGGTTACCTAATGCAATTGTCTTCGTCCTTCGTCGTGCGGTGTGGTTTGTGCGTTAAAATTTTACATCATGGATCATGGGTTTATACTCGTGTGTGAAGCCAATATGGCCTTTAATAAAGTAAGAACGTTTTTTATCTTAGAAAATATTCATCTCCTCTCCTATGTATACATGTATATACATATAATATTATATATTTGAATAAATCTGAATGCATGGTTATGATGTCCAGGAACTCCTCTAACTAAATTGTGAAATTCATGACCCCTGAAACAGGTGTTTAGGCCCTAGGGCGGGTCCAATATAGATATATAGTGACCATGTATTAAATCTTGGAAAATCTTTTTTACTTCCAAACGTGTGGAAAACCTGAATGCATGGTTATATTATGACCACCTACGGAAGGGGGACAATGTCATATGGCCAATAGTGTTAATGCATATAATGTATAAAAATTATTTTATCAACACATCTGTAAGAAAAACGGATTTCATAATTATGTTTACCATGAAATGCTTTAATAAAATTGTAAATTTTTTGTCACCTGGAGAATGGATTTTGACTCTAGGGGAAGGCCAAACTGGATGTATGGTGTTAATGCATACATGTACATTAAAAAAAATATCTTCTCTTCTCCAACAGACTTGTAGAAAAACCTTCATTATTCATAATCGTGTAGACCAGAAAGCCGTTCTTTCAAAATTATAAATCTCATGTTCCCGAGGTTCTGAGTTTAGGACGGGGCCAAAATAGTCATATTGGATTAATGAATTTTTAAAATGTTTTAAAATATCGTGCTGATACTGAATAAAATCAGATTGTATATAAAGAACGGAAACAAAGCCATCTATCAAAATTAAAAATTCCATGTCCCTCTTGCCCCCCTCAATGTAGATATTTGAATCTAAGGTGGTAGTGGCGGGGGGGGGGGGGCACAAAACCCAATGACATATTGTGTATAGAGTAAGGGTTCTTACTGCAAGGTCATTTAGTGTTAAGGTATATAGTGGTTAAAAATCGTCTACTGACACAGAATATAAACTCTCTGCATATAACGACAAAAAAAGCTATCATCTTTCACAATACTTAAGGTCGTCCACAAGTAAGGCAAAGGTTATCGCTGGAAGTATTTGTTTTTTTTTTTATTCTGCTCAGGAATTTCAATGAAAGAAATGGGTAAAATCACAGAAGAATAAAGCTGTCTTTCAAAGTTAAGATATAGTAAAAACTTTTAGAAAGAGTTCCGGGGAGGGGGGGGGGGGTTACCTGTAATGGGGTTATCCTCCTTTTCTTTTTCAAAATGAAGTTGCTATTCTGTGTTTGTTCATTGCATGGACCCTGAAGATGGTGTAATTGTATATTGTCGGCGAACAGTTTAAAAACAAAACAAAACATTTTTTTTTAAAGAATTGACATGTGATATGAACTGTCTGCATCACGGAATACAACAAGCATTCTGAGAGTATTGCATAAGCAATACACGTCCCCTACCGGTAACCCCTTTGATTGAGAATGGCCAAAGTTTGAGACCCTGAATATTAAATATTCCCTATCATAAATGTAGTAATTGTATAGTATGAAATTATGAAAAATGATTATAATAAACAGCAAAAATCTCTAAAATCCATTAAAAAAATACATATTTGAAGCAAAGCAAACACAGAAGTCTAACGTTAGTCTATTGTTCAACAGCCCAAACCCGATAACAAATCCGATTGTAATAATAATTATGATAAAACCCTGCCATTAAAATTTACACAATACTTGACACCATTTAACAGAACTTATTTGTTTGTTATTAGATATGATAAATGTAATAATACAAATAATGCACGATATTATTAATTTATTATTTTACTGACCACATAATGTCCTCGTTTATTTAGTACACACCGAGCCCGATAACGAACCCGATCATTAAAAAATTTTGAATGAAAAAAATTAAATTTCTGGAAATTGTGTTGACCAGACGCTACAAAAGTATAAACTTGGTCTGCTGTTTGATATTTTGATGCTGCTCAGCAAGTTTCACATCATTCGTCAAACGCATGCAGAAAAAAACAACGGAAAACTGAAGTGGGACAGACAGACAGACGGACGGACGGACAGACGGACGGACAGACAGACAGACAGACGGACAGACAGACAGACGGACTGACGGACGCAGAGGAAAGCTATAGTCCCCTCCGGTGAAACCGGTAGGGGACTAATAATGATATGCCGGAACAACAACGTGCATCAAAATCATGCATGGCGATGTTTTAATTGTTGTTTTCCTGAATCGCTTACCTATACTAGTAGACGAGGCTTGTGTACTTCACGATTTAAATTTTTTTTAGCATTTAAACACCATTGAATAATAATATTTATAATACATGGTTACATGCTAATTTCACTTTATAAAAAATTTACATTTCATGGAAAAAAAAATGTATCAAAATATGAAATTATTTTACACGAAACTACATAGTTTACAAAGACGTACCAAGCGTAATGCATGTGCAAGAAGTAAAATTGCCGAATGCCTGATGCTATACATGACATTTTCATTAATATACTTAATAATTATGTTTAATTCTGAGGTCAGTGCTACACGTGAAACAATGAACAAATTCAGTGGTTAAAGGCACTAAATACAGGCTTGCTATTTTAATATTTTTTATGCCACACATTTTTTTAGGGGGGGGGGCAATTCGAGGTCTCTTCTGTAGATCTATGGGCTAGAGTGGGCTCCGGGATAATTTTAAGGCTTTCACGTTTCCGATAGAACCCCATGCACATTGTCCACGTATTGCAGTCCTTTTTTAAAGGACAGTAATTTGTTTTTATAACTAATCATTGAAAATATTAAATACAATGTTTATAAGAAGTTGTATAGTGTATGATCAAAAGAGTTATGAAAGTTTTTTAAATTATTTGAAACAAAAACAGTTCCTGAACTTTCTTAATTAACAAATAGACTTGTTAATAGTAAAATAATAATTGGCTAACCAAAATCACTGTTAAGCAGTACATGTATAATGATTTTGTTTGGTATAAATGCCAGATTGTAATTGCATGTCAATGAAGATTGAATATTCAAAAGCAAGAACAGATGTAAGTTACACTATGTAGCTTTTACAGCTATTTTTTTTTTATTGTTAAATGCCCACAATGAGAGTGTGGGTCTGGCCCTTGGGATGGTTGTTTTAATTAAAACATGTTTACTAGTCACCTTGTTTGAATTTATCTAATAAAACATTAACACATAAAACATATCATGAAAGTTAACAAATACAGGCAAATTATTTTCCATCAGAGTCTTGCACCTTCTCAATATCAGGTCATGCACTCTTTAGAGAGTATTCAGATTTTTTTTTTTTTGAAATTTATACGTTTAATTCTAACACATGCTATCCTAGGTTGGCGTCCACTCTTTTATAGTTTATTTGATTGATATATTGTTCAACAACCAAGTTCGTGCTACTTAAATATGAATTGCTTCTCTTTCAGATGTCTGTGTTCATTGTTGCGTAAACATAAAAATAGAAATTGTTCTTATTTACTCTTCATGATCTTCATCGTTTTGGCTAAAATTATTAGTTTTTAGTCCGTTTTTGACCCATGCCTCGACATGTAAAAGTATCTAGAAGTGAGGTTAACCTGTCTCATGGGTTAGTAACTTTACAACAAACTCTTGTTATCATATAAAACATATCTAATTGGATAACATCAAATTATTCTAAAATATGGATTTTTAAAGGATTTACTTGTAACCGTTTTTGGAATAGAAATCTGAAATCAAAATATTGTAAAGTATCATTAATCGTATGTCTTCAAAACGATGGTCACATCTTGTGTTATAAATTTTTACCGTAATCTGATATTGAATGAAACAGAAAGGCAAACAGTGGGATATATATCTTTGTATTCATTTCTTATTTATTAACAATATCAAAAAGAGAAAACAGGAACACGAAAGTAGAAAATTAATTTTTATTATTTATTGGAAAGCACTTCTTCTCTTTTGTCTTGGAGATTCCTAATAAAATGAAATGAATTTTAAAATCACTTTAAATGATATAAATAGGAATTGATAATTTATATTTCCTTCTTCTTTAAACAAATGACCAATAAAAAAAATCATACCTATGCAGCATTGATGACACATGTGTTTTTGGAAAACACAAGTCCTCGTTTTTCCTCAAACTCCGTAACGGAAATTTTCTTATCTAAATAAATGAACACTTTTTAACATTTTAGTACCCTAAATATAGAAAAATTTGAAATGTAACATCCTGAGTTTGTAACATGGTTTTATATCTTATAATCATCTTTAATAATACATAATATTGGTTAAATAAGAAACAAATATAAATTAGCTTGTGACAATACTATTGTTCCTCAAATATTAAGTATCACCTACCATTGTCAGCATCTAACTCTGTAAAAAGCTGTTCTTCTAGGACATGTTTTGTTTTGTCCACATCAGAAAATAGTATATCAAAATCTGCCATTGTTACATCTAAGTCGTCATCTTGGTCATATAGAGCAAAATCGCAAGGGTTGACTTTAAATCTACTTCCGGTATTCGTGTTAACCATGTACATCTTGACGTCAAACACTTCTTCATTCTTGAAAGAAAACAAATGACTTGATCAATTTATTAGTACTTAATTGTGATAACTTATCACCTTGGCACTTTTCAGAAAAAAGTAACACATTGTCAATTAATGTGAGATTATTCGAATTAATAATTGCCTAATTTTCATGGTATTCTTGGGTAACTATTCTTCAAGAATTTGCATCCTTACCAACCAAATAACAAAAAACTAAATAAATTTAGAAAGAGTTATCTTTCGTACTGAAACTGAAAGCCGACGCATCCATGAAATTACATCGCCACGGATAATTTTTTTAAAAGGAGCAATCCAAGAAAATTGGCCCCCACATATTTAAATGATTGTTGAAATCACCCAGCACAAAATTACCGTGTGTATATTTAGTTTTGAGTGTTAGAGCTTTTTAACATTATGAGTAGTACATTGACAAGAAAATTTTGCCTCCCCCCCCCCCCCCCTTTTTTAACAATGGCTTCTTTAAACTTCAGAAACTGCAAGAATGATTTCATATATCTAAACTAACTACATTTTAAGCACTGCCAGTTTTGTATACTGAGAGCATTGGCAAGAAATACTCCTAGCTGTAAGATTTTTGAACTAAGGCTTCATTGAACACATACTGTAGACCGTTTTTTCCTCCTCCAGGACAGGGACACACCGAGTTTACCAGCCCATCCGCTGTCTCTTGTATAACTAAGATCTCCCGCAACTCTCCACTTGCCTTTCCTCCTCCTCTTGCACTCGGTAAGAGTCCCGAGCAAACAAATCGACAAAATGATAAGCGTTAACGAGTTCATCTGAAAAAGAGTTCAATAAAACAGTGGAATAAAAATAATTGGATTTTGTTTCAAGTACAAAATGACTAACTACTTGCGAAAGTAATCAAAGCAACTCTAGAATATCAAATGATTATTATCCCACATTACCAGAGTTTCTCTTTCTGTTTGTGATGTTTATGACTTTTATCTTATCTTTTTATATTTTGTTCATCCCAAGAGTTATTGTGAATCTTAAAATGTAGCTTTCTACTTGAAATTGACAATTTATTGCAATGTAATCAGTCTTCAGTTGAATATTTCCAATTTCGAAACAGACACGTAGAGGCTAACATAGCGATCCGTTCAATAGACCTAGCTGTATAACACCTAGCGGCAAGGCTGGCTGCTACGATCTTGAACGCAGCCCAGTTCAGAGTTGTAAAGAACATAACAATATTTCATTAAACTGTTGATGATTTAATTGCGACTATTGACCAAGAATTAAACATGTACTTACCTTCGGAGCAATAATTTCTTACGCCTATTGATCGAAATAAGTTATTCCTTATATAGTGCACCGTCCTTTAAGAATCCTGTCGTTAATAATTAATGCAAAATTAATAAGTTGAACGCAATTGGTCTCAAAAAGTGCACAATAAAGATTTGCGACTTTGTACGTTACAATTTTCAGAAATGGTATTGGTTTTTCCAGTATAATTATGAATCTTGTTTTTAAGGTTTCTCGATTGTAAACATGTTTTTTTTGTTGATGATTTATAAAATTTGGTAATACGATAACGCCCCTATCCACATGGGACCCTGGTTTTTGGTAAATTTTTGATTTATATATTTTTGTCATAAACTTTCAGCTGATAAGCCTATAGATGACGCACTGGGGTAATGATAGGATGAATTGTTTTATTTCATATTCATACAATAATGATCCATAAATGAGGGTACTAAATATGTTCCTAAAACGAAATGATACTTTTTAGCTTTACTTTTAATGTGTATATTTCTCAGGAAATTGTTTTCACATAGTTTTAGAGGAAATTCATTTGCAACATAGAGTTATATTAATGTATCTGCAAAAAAAGAAAAATGATCCATTGTAAATTATGACAATTTCATTATCTTATTAATCATTTATGTAACTTTTTTCGAGTTATTATTTCGCCGATATTACATTAAAACGCCAACAAACTGTTTTAAAATTTTTGAAAAGGTTTATCAACAACTTTGTAAAATATGATGTACATGTACATGTATTGTTTACGATTTTATGATAAAATATTAGAGGGACGACCAAGTATTAGATCACGTAACATGGATGTTGACCAGATTTGCCTGATTTTTTGGATGGGTCTCGTGCTGAAAACGATGATTCCTACATTCGTCTTTCCAACAACGTATTTACGCCGTAAAATGAGAGCATTATTAATTACGTGCCATATTCATGCATTTTGATTATGTCATTTGCGCATAAATTAATAAGGATATGCTAATTACTCTCTTAAAAACAAAAACATTAAGAGTTTTAATAGAAGTTGTGATTTTGATGATTTTGAAACAAGCATCAACAATGATGGCATGTCCTATTACTAGCTTTAGTTGTTTTAAGATCTTTCGTTTCCAACGGTAAGCCATCTTGTTATTGCTTTCTTTTCCTCTATTGCTATTCTGTCACGTTTTCTCAAAAACTCTTCAGCCGATTTTGATGAAACTTTCAGATCTCAGCCATTACAGAGTGTGTATAACCATTTAATATTTGGGTTTTGAGATAGAAAAGTTTGTTTTATGTATTTGCTTCTTTATATTTTTTTCTCAACAAGTATCGAAGATAGAACAACAATTAATAAGTTTTCATTTTGTTATCCCTTTAATAATTGATAAAGGCGCTTTAAGTACTTCAGAATGTAGAATTTGTTTTATCATTAATCCAGGCATCCTCGACAATTAAGACTCCAAAGTCGCCGAGCGGGAGTCCATGTAGCTCAGTCGTTAGAGTGGTAGACTTTTGTTCTCGCAACCCGGGTTCAGTCCCCGGCCGCCGATTTTGTTTTTCTTATTTGTGTTTTGCTTCACGATTATGATGTCTTTCGTTAAAATAATTTAACATTAATTAAATAAAAACGGTCTTTTTCCAGTACAAATTTTGTAATTGTTAGAATACCGTCAATTTCTTAATGCGTGACATTCTTTTTTTCTGTCAGCAGCTTAATACCTAATAAAAACGTTCGTTGCTTAGGCGGCATCAAAAAGATGACGTCAAAGAACCACTGCAGAACGACCACATTAGAGCAGGCCGGGTATGTATATCAGCACCAAAGAAATATCACCATTTCAATGACCGTATGTTCACAATATTTAGCCATTGGGGGAATAACCGTTCTCCTAACAAATGTGCCCATGTGTTGGTAAGGAAAGTTTATGTTGCTATGCTTATGATGTAATGACCAGCAATTTACAAAAAAGCATAATTATATAAATTGCACTTCTTTAAAATCAGAATCATTTAATATTTATTCGTTTGATGAGATATCGGCGCTTATGATTGGTTGAAAAATTTCTTTGATACCTGCATCAATAAAATTTTTGCCGGATCTACTTTTCTCAACTGTTCTGGTCTAACACTATTTATAGAACGTGAATTCCCAAGATAAACATTGTCAACAAAATGTAACGTTGTGTCTGTTTTATTGTCAGCAAACAAAATGCAATCTTGTGAATATAAAAACTTGAAAGTTTTAACCTTCAAAATTAAACAAAACAGATTATTTGATTCACGAAATAGAAAATTAAGCGTCATCTCACGATTTCGTCTGCTTGAGATCAATCAACATTTACAGCGAGGCTGGTTGTTCCTTTTCCAGGAATAGTATAACGAACATATAGGCCTATAAACTTTCACGGTAACACTGCTGTTCAAATTTGGTAACGATAATTTTTAAATTTACACACGTACATGATCGTCATCAGAATAAGCAACGTAAAGAAAAGCTATGAGTAATGCATCAACTCCTTCGGCGCATTGCAAGCGGCAGATATACCATTTAAGTACATCACTGGCTATCTAGTTACCACAACGTTTACAAAAGTCGCTTATACATACTATTCTTTGTCGACATATCAGCTATTTTCGTCCACGATCGCCTTTCCTTGAATGGTTATAACAAGTTGCATATTCCAGCGATGTCGCATGAAAACTAGTTTTATTACGAGTTTTTCTGCACAGTGAATAATATCACAAGCTATCGCATGCATTTTCCTTTCGTTTTCAATTCAACCGGTTCAGATTTTAACTCACTATTAGTGTTTAATCCATTAAATTCAGCTCAATAGCTCTGCATCAGCTGAAGGCGCCTCCATTTTGAATATTGTTGCTGTTATACATTTGATAAATAAATATATCAATAAATGATCACACGGAAGATGTTGTCAATTTGTCTTAAATTGACGGGGCAGTGGTGTACAGTGAGGTACAGTGCTAGTCAGTGCCCTGTACAGTGGCGTAGATCGGGGTACAGTGTTTGTGAATAGAAATTTACAAATGGCTACAACAGAAGGCGATGAAGCTTCAGTTAATGTACAGTAGAAGCCTGACAGTATCAATCAATTTTTGAAAATGTCAGTGCATTGGAAATCAGTAGAGTTAATTCGCGTAGCCTAGCTTTGATCTCTCTCTCTCTCTCTTTCTCTTTCTCTGTCTCTCTCTCTCTCTCTATCTCTCTCTCTGGCCGACTGAATATAGTCATTATTTTCTGTAATTTTTGTAATCAAAAAATTCAAACAGCTCAAATAAGACGCTTTTTCATATCAGGTGGAATTAGTCGTGACCAATTTCTCACATGTTAAGGGCAAATTTGCATAAAAGCTGTAAAGTCCGTTAAAATAATGCAAATAATAATTACATTAATAAATAAAAAAAACAGTTCAATACGCTTCTTAATTTTCTTGATTTCTTCTTTCACATTTTTTTTTTACCTACACGGAGAAATTAACGCAAATTGAAAAACAGTTTCTACTTAGAAATATCAGGGGCAAAACATTATATATCTTACCCATTTATAAGGTATCGATACACCTCATTATAACGTCATCATCAATTTACTTTTTACAGAGGAAATTCGTCACAACTAGAGGTCATAGAGGGGGAGTTTCAAAACTGCTTACTTGCTTTTGATTTCCCTTATGGTATAGATGGAAAGAAAAGTGAAACAGCATACTTCCTTATGATATTTTTTTAAAACATAAACAATGTTTACTTTCGACGATATTTGAATAAAGGATTGAGTACAAAAATGACAAGGCATGTATTGCACGGACATATATCGATATTCCGGATGAAACAAATATATGAATGATAATAATTGATAATAAGATACACAGGTTTTTAAGAATACGATAATTCGTTTTAGAACAAATATTAATCAATTTTACTTTTTTTTTTTTAAAGAAAAAGAAAACACAGAAAAAAGTCACGAATATAACACGTCAATAAGGCACGTCTTTTTGGAGAAAACAAGACCTTCTTTTTCCTCAAATTCCGTTAGGGAAATTTTCTGATCTAAAAAATAAAGATGGTTTAATTGTCAAATGTATTCTTGATTTGATGATAAAAAAATCAGCTTGTATCGTAATAGTTTAATGCAAAATTAAAAAAATATGAATAATATTTAAAAAAAAGTTGAAATGAAAATTATATTGTCGCATTTCAAACATAAGAGAGAGAGATTACTCTTAAAATGAAAACCCTTCTTAATGAAAGAAAATGTGAAAGAAATAATGATCTTCTTTTAAAACTTAAATTGTTATTTCAAATTTGAATCGAAAATTACCATTATCCATATCCAATTCACGGAAAAGCTGTTCCACCAAAATATGTTTTGATTTATCCATTTTAGAGAATATTATATCAAAATCTTTCGGCGTGACCGTGAAGTCGTCGTCTTGGTCATATAGCGCATAGTCACATGGGTTGAGTCTAAATCTACTTCCGGTTTTTTCGTTTACCATGAACATCACTACGTTAAAGACTTGTTCCTCCTAAAAAGAAACCACCGAATAATTGAGTGTTCACATTAAATCCCGACATTCAATAAGCATTCAGTTAAAGATTAAATGAAATAGTTAAACTTAAGTGGCATAATATGAATATTTGTATATTTCTTTGCTAATTGAAAGATTATTTTAATTATTAGTTGTACAATATCATATTTACAGTTTAACGGAAAAATCTCAAGGATGTATTGTTTTTAGAAGTTAAAATTATATGCCATTATCAATCAAACGAATATACTATATATTTAGACAAAAGACCTTGATAATTATCGTATAGAACTGATAAATATTAAATTCATTCCTTATAATTTAATTTTTTGCTATCAATTATTGATAAAAGCAGTCATTTGATCTACAAAATGACATCAAATTATTCAAAATTCAAACGTAACGTCGCCGGATTGATACTTTTTGGACGTTAGTCTTACTATGAAGTAGGCAAAATTCTTTATCCGATATGAAATATTTTTTTCAACCAATCAAAAAGCGTGTTACAACCAGAATTAAATTATCTTAAGATAAGAAATTGTCATTCTAAAAACTCTTGTCGAATTAATGAACTGTTTTAATTACTTTCGATTTGTAAACCTATACCGGGGGGGGGGGGGGGGGCGTATTATTGTTTGTATTTTGAGGGCAAAAACAGGATAAGCCTGCTACAAAAGTTATTCCATGAATCAACACTCACTGCAATATGCCTCTTTCTCCTGCTTTTAAAAAGAAAACCAACTTTTGCTTTCGCTATGAAAAGGTCCACTTCTCCTTCAACCCACCATCCGGCCGCTATGCTGATTGCAAACAGGCAGAGCAGCAGAACTGTGAGTGATATTGAATTCATCTGGAAACTTACACAGAATAAGAACATATAACTTGTATATATAAGACACAAAGTATGTTATATTTTAACAAACTATTTGACTGGAAGACCACAAAGAAATCATACAGAATTTTCATTCGAAATTCATTCCTAAATATTTTTTTTTTTATAAACAAATGTCTTTAGGTGTTTTAGTCATTTTTCAAATGTATCAAGATGCAGGTAAACAAGAAACTATCAAGATCAAAAGACGTTAGTAAATATTAACACCAAATGAGATTTGAATCATTGTTACTTATTGAATTGCTGGACACTTCTCGCACATTATAACAAAACGTAAATTTATCATTACCTAACATTGTACATTAAATAGTTAAAAGAATGGAATAAAAATAAATGTAAAGATAGTAGACGCAAGACAAATAAACATTGCCGGTTTTCTTGTTAAGACTGATCGCAACGATTTACCAAATGTACAACATTCGCTTACCTTCTGAGAAGAAGATGGGCTGTGTGTTTGGGTTCTTCTACGTTGACTTAATTGATGAACCAGAAGTTATAATGGCTTATATACTTTACCGCCTATTTGGGAGTAGTCATTCTTAACTCTAAATTTGAATAATTAACTCAAAAATGAAAATGGAAAATGTCCAGAATAGACTTTGCTAATAAATACAGTTGTCTTGTGCAATACAATTGACAGCATCGTATCGTGTTTTTCTGTCAGAGTGCAATATCTTGATTCTTTTAGTTTCTGCAGTTGGGAATATGTGCATTTATTTAGAAACTGTGTCAACATTGAATAATTAGGTTGTTAGAGAACAGGACAATTAAAAGGAATCATGACTTCTATTTTGATGTCACTATTTTAGAATAAATTGTCTAATCTGATTTGGTTTCTTTTTATTTTATTACCTGGAATATTTTGAAAAGATATTTACTTTCCATAACGTTTTTAAAATTAATATATAGTTTGAAAACGAATTATAATAAATCAATAACTTGCAATATTTTCTGAAGAGTAATTCACTTCTAATTTCTGTAAACACACGTCTTAGTTTGGGGTTATTTTTGATATTCCATTTGAAAGAACAATTACGGAAATTGAAGAAAAAGTTGATAACAGTTTTATATGTTTTCTCTGTTACCATATACACATATCATTTTTCTTTTTTCATGAAAAAATGAACTGTAAGATCTTCAAACAATTTCACTTTAGTAGGCCATTTTTTTTCGCTTTAGAACCGGTACGGTTCACAAAATGAACCGTACCGTTCACAAAGCGAACCGTACCGATTACAAAACGAAGTGTACTGTGCAAAAAGCGTGCAAGATAATTTATGCAAGACCTTCCTCCAGACGGACAAAAAAGGCGCACCGTACCGTGCAATAAGCGTGCAACTTCCATATACGGCTTATTGACCTAATGTCTTTCGATGAGTACGGACGGAGATTATCGCTTACCAGTTAAGTTCAATATTTTGCAAGATTTTTTCAAACGCAGGATTAGATAACACATACAAGATTTAAAACTGTTATTATTTTCAAAAAAGCTTGAATAGTAGGCGATTTATTCAGATTAATCTCGACGGTTAAAATTTCGACGCTATTTCACAACACACATATTAGATTGAAAATAATTTTAAAAAGAGCTGTGTTTGTGCTGATATCTACTTGCAAAATGCAAAATGTTATTATCCCATTCAACTTTTTACAATGTAAATAATCAGTTTTTTTGGTACATTAATGTACCAGGTAAATGATATTTTTATCGCATGTATAGAGTCGCTGAATTGTTCTACGGATCCACGCGCCGATAGTCTTACGTGTAGTTGTTTGTGTACATTTCTACAGACAGTTCTTTTGTTTTTTAGAGATTAAGAAAAGCGTCGAAATTTTAACCGTCGAGATCAATCTGAATACATCGCCTACTATTCAAGCTTTAAGTCATTATGTTGAAATCGGTGTGAAAACCATGAGTCTAAAATAAATAATTGAAATTCATACAAATAAAAATCTAATAATTTGTTTGCACACTATTACATACACTCTCAGAGAGAGAGAGAGAGAGAGAGAGAGAGAGAGAGAGAGAGAGAGAGAGAGAGAGAGAGAGAGAACAAGAACTTGTGTGTTGGTTATATTACTTAAATTAAAGTTTTATCACTGAACAATATCATTTCGCTTTAGGTTTCAAGCACATGTATAGAATTTGAAACTTAAGGTAAGGTTTGCTGTTACAGGGAGATAACTCACACATTTTCATTGTGACGTAACACCAGCTACCCTTTACTTCAGTTATGACGTCAAAATTTATATGACGTCATAATTGATTCCAGTTTTTTTTTATTTTGCGGGTTTTTTTTAGTTTCTATAAAAAATAAGAGGACACAAGCAATTTATCAATTTCCACAAAAACGAAATCCGCATCATATGGTTTTGAATAGTGTTTTAGAAACATCAGATTACACATATTCTAAGATACGTTTTTCCTGAAATCGGTGGACTTGGAAAGGTTTCAAATAAGATGTTTTCGTTTAAATAATAGTAGTCCAAAATTAAAACTTTCGTTGCATTTTATTCTATTTTTAGATAGTTCATCAGAAATTAATAAAAGTGAATCATGATATTAATAGTGATATTATTTTCGAACATTTTAAGCATATAAATTTACATATTTTCACGAAATTGTTTACATTTCATCAAAATGAAAATTGGAAATCATGAACTTTGACCTTTTGTGGTTATAAAACAAGACGGGCAAAATTTATTTGAATTTCATGAGAAAAAAAACCTTTAGTATAGTGAACAAAATGGTATATAACTTTGGTACAACCTCTAAAAAATGCAAGCCGCAAACCTTACCTTAAGATGCTTTGTAAAATTATCAACAGCTCGCTGAATTAACAAAAATATATCGGATTAAAGTCAAACAGTTCTTTTAATCTATCTTAATGATAACATTTATCTAAAATTAAATACTAATAATAACAGACTAATCAAAATAAAACTTATCTCCACTTCCCAGTTGTCACTGAGTTCATGTTTCACGAAACGTATCAAAAACGGGGGAACGGTTAAAGGTTCTGCTTTTAAATAGATTAAAATACATTTGTTATATGTTTTACGGTGCTACCGTTGTGGCAAGCGCATCATTGTCAACTTATATAGTGTTATTTTGGTATCAACGAACGTTAAAGAATTTTTGAGAGAGTATTACTCTACAATAAGTAAGCCAAAGGTACTAATTTTAATGGTTATAATACATACAGCGCAACCCTTTACCTCTCCCCCGAGAGAGAGAGAGAGGGAGAGAGAGAGAAAGAGAGAGAGAGAGAGAGAGAGAGAGAGAGAGAGAGAGAGAGAGAGAGAGAGAGAGCCCGGCCCCTGTTTGTAGGAACGTAATTATCATAATAATTAAAATATTTTTTTTCATTTTATTCCTTTTTATTTAGTTCAAAATGTCCTATTGTTTATTTCCTCCCTACTCATATACTTACCTGCCTACTGTACATGCGTGCACAATTAGCTTGAAAATGGATCGATATGACAGTAAAGTATGGCTCTTGCTAGTATATATTAATATATTCTCTATGTAAAAAAAAAAATTAAAAACAAATCATATGTCAATGAGGCAGGTATCACAGTCTGTACTGAAATAGCTAAATAAATACACTCATTACAGATGTTTGATCCACCTCTAAATTTATCGCGGGAAATATAGCGCGAGAGCACTGTGACGTCTTCCGTGACTTTGTTCGTCTTTCTTTACGTATCTCGACTCAATACAAGGGTATAGAATCATGTAACAAATCTTTTGAGTCTCGCCAAAGCATATGCAGTACTCAAAACGTGTCTTCAAACTTTAAGACACCGTAAATTACGATTTAGAAGTCGGCCATTTTTGGCATAGCACCACGGGTGAAGACATTAGAGAGCATTAATTATGGGACGTAGACAAAAATGTTGTTTGATGAACTGTAGGTTTAGCTTGTTCTTTTTCCCGCGTACCCTGGTTCTTAGAGCTGCGCTCGCTAATATATCATATAAATAAAGAAAAATTCTTGTCATGATTACCACCTTGCTTAAGTAGATTGGGCAAAAACTAAACAAAACGAACCGTACCGTTAAAAAAAAAGCGTAACGAACAGAACCGTGCAACTGGTGTAGTAGCACGTTGCAGGTTCTATATATAAATCATAAGACATTATTTCTTTATCATCTATGTTTGATAGATAGATAGATAGATAGATAGATAGATAGATAGATAGATAGATAGATAGATAGATAGACTTGAAACCTAAAGCGAAATAATCTCAGATAACTCTGCTCTATATATTATTACAACTATTAAATCGGCCATGGTAAACTCATATGAACCTTTTAAATATTCTATGCAGCTTAAATCATTTCTGTTTGTAACGGAATTCGGCTGGGACAGCACAACTTAATTAAGAAATTAATAAAGAAACGTTTTGTAACGACAGCTATTATTCCGGTTAGGGCTGAAAAAATATAAGAAATTGTCGTGATGACAAATATCATGCGGCAAGCCCCGACTGCCCCATAACTAATGTTCAAGGTAATTTTCTTTGCCCTGCCCTAACTCGTTTCTATTGCGCACGATTATATAATTTAATGCTAATTATTATGTGCTGTAGTTGTAGCGAGACATTACATAATATTCAAAATAAATTTGCATTATAGTACTTTGTTCTAAATAAGCAATGTACTTTAAATAGGTTGTATTGATTAATGCGATCTCAAGAAACGAAACTATTTAGTTTACGCATCAGGTTTTTTTTATTCTATTAGTAAGAATCGTTTGGGTTGTATTTATTTCTGTGGTAAAGTGTATACGACCTGTTATATAATTCTTTGAATTTTAAACTGTAATTAAACCTGTAAACCTTTTCTCTTACATAATATTGCAGCAGAAATGACAATCATATAAAAGTCAATGAGACTTACCTCTCTTAGATCGTAATAGAATATTGTTCCATTATATACAGGATCTTGAGTGGGATGACATTAAATTGAGTTTATTTCAGTAGATGTGATTGGTTGAATTGTTACAGTATCAAGAATGTTGTCTGTCTTGGCCAATATCAATAAAACCAGTGCTATCCGCATTTCACAATTTTTACTGTAATTATATCGAAAAAAAAAAAATATATATATATATATATATATATATATATATATATATATATATATATATATATATATATATATATATATATATATATATATATTAATATTCGCCTATTTTAAGTGTTCAGGCCGCTGCTGCTACACACGGTAAATCAAATTTGCGACACAAAGTAGTTGTTTATATTATAACTTTAATGCATAAGTCATTAGTATTAATCAATGCTGTTTAATTACGTCTATATCAGAAAATATTATATAAAACCAATTACTGTGGAATCATCAATGTTCGTGGGGGGACCAATTTTCTTGGCTTTCGTGGGAAACCATTGCCCACGAATTTACATCCTCTAAAACGTATATACAAGCATTTGTAATACTTATTAACGAAGAAGAACTAGCTACCATCGAGATATGCCCCCGCAACAAGGAAATCTTTAGCTACCCATGAACATTAACCAACTACGAATAAAAATGAGTATAAAGTAAGTTTGATTATAGTTGACAAGGTCACAGCAGTTTCAAGGTCTATCTATTTTTTTTTTATTTTTCTTCTTTTTTTTCTGTTTGGTCGCACTCGTTGTCAAAAGGCGAAATTGAGTTGAGACTGGGCGAACAATGTTTCAAAATATCGCTCTTTAAACACAACTGTGTCTGGGCAAATTTAAGACTGGGCAAAACTGTTTGCAAGTGTAGTATGGCGAAAAATACACGGGGCGATATAAATTTCAAAGCTAGAATCAAAGTGACATTCAAGTTTAGCGGAGTAAAAAAGAGGAAGAAAAAGAAGAATTGACGATCGGTGGCATATAAGTATATAATGTTTAATTTGCAAAAGTTTGGTTAATCCTATAAGCTTACAATATGCGACTAAAGATTGTTAACCTTTATACAAAAAGGGGTACTTGTGCTAATATGCTATATATATTTTTTTCACTACATGGACGCTGTCATTTAGTCAACTGAAAGATGACGGAAAGATAACTCAAAGCAAACTGATTGGCAGAACTATGCCATCAGTCACATTTCCAGACCTTTCAGTTGACTGAATGCTGCAGCATAATCCTCTTTGATTATTTAGAATAAATAACACAAAAATGCCTGTATATTTGGATTAATTAGATAAGAACAAAACCATAAATAATGTATGTATTGACGCACATACTTTTTCCCGCAGAACAAAGAGGTTTTTGACGTCATGATTTACATAACAAACAAGAAAACAGGAAGTAGCTTTAGATTGAATCATGTGATCAAGAAGGCGACTTTAGGGTTACCTTGAAATATTTTGACATAATGTTTGCTGACAATTAACAACATTTCTTGCTGCTTTTTCAGGAACTGGATAAAAATTGATAAGCTATTATTAATCACACATTTGATGTTATAAAAAAACCGTTTGGTTTTGGATGTGACGGATTCATGCCCAAAAAAATTCTGAATTTTAAGAAAATTGTTCAGCAATTCTTTTTTAAGAAATACAATCTTCCACTGGGTCGCATGCTGACTAACGTTTTTCATCCTATTCGTAAGACCATAATTAATCAGCTAATTGTCTACGGACTTTTTCGTTTTTTATCCCGGTAACGACAAAGAGCACACGGCGGGTGTGACCGGTCAGCAGAGGATTCTCACTGCTCCTAGGCACCTGATCTTACCTTTAACGTAATAGATGTCTGTGTTTGCTCAAGGTTTGTATTTTGACCATTACAAACAAACCAAAACAACAACGTCTCGTTTTTATCTATTGTAACATTTTCACGACGATTTTGACATTTACCTCGATTATGACATGCCAATGCAATTGTGATAAGGAGCACGCGGCGGGTGTGATCGGTCAGCAGAGGATGTTCACTCCTTTCAGGCACCATAACCTACCTTTATCTTTTTGGATTCGTGTTGCTCTGGTTTGAATTTGTATTTTGTTTTATGGATTTTTGAGATGTTTGACGGTTTGTTATTGTAATTTTTTTTTTCATTAAAAGTAAAAAAAAAACAATAAAAAAAAACAAACAAACAAACAAACAAAAATGAAACAAAAAACACAAGTTATGATAAAATAAACCACAACCCCCTTCCACAATCCCAATATTATCATGTTTGATATTTCTTAACAATAAGTTTGTAAAAATTAAAGTCGAAAAAACCCACCGAAACCAGCAAACAAAAAAATATGATTTGAAATGTAGGGGGAGCCTTTTTTATTCTATAATATTTTGTCAACATTTTGTGGGTTTGGTCTGAAACACATTCTTTTTTTCTGTCAATTAAAATGGACAGTTTAATAAAAAAGCATAATAATATTAACTTGAAGCAGACAAACAAACATTTCTTAATGCATGTATGCACAAACCCCTGAAGTTGGCGAACAACCAGTTAAAAATTTATCATCTCAAAGTAGTTCATTCAATATATTTTATTTTTAAAATGTGCGTCAAGATGGATATACAAAAAGCAAAAGAAGCGTCTGTGATCTTACCCATCGAATCTTTAGTACTAGAAACTTCAACTTGTTGCGCCCCAAATTGCACCCTATACATTCCCGCCTAATAAATATATCAACCAGTACAGAAAGCCTCATTCCCTATATCTTTTCTAAAAAGGCAAAGAGAGATAACGCACAAAAGAGAATGTACAGTTTATCGAAACTAATTTATATCATAAACAATCTAGTTGCTGAGTGTTACTTTTATTCATAATTTGTCTTTCAGATTAAAATAAAAATTCCTTTATGGCATTTGAGGAACAACGAAGAGGTGAATACTCTGAAAGAACTTGATGAATACGATACATTTATCATTAATAACGGACGTGGTAAAATTGATTGTTTTTTGTGTAAATTGTTTTAGAGGCGTATTGAGATAACAAAAACAAATTCTTAAAGAGGCCAATTTTAGTTTGTTAGTTCGTACTCCATGGAAAATCTAAACACAGAATAATGCCATTCTCTGTGGTATTTTTCTTATTTATTTTTCAAGCTATCAATTAAACCAGTCCACATTTGTAATATTCCAAATATAGAGCAGAATATGCTGTATTTTATTATTTTGAGATGACTCCCACTAAAACCCAGACGATAGAATGAAGTATTCTTTATATATAAGGTAGAAAATAAGGTCACAAATCGCATATTACAATTTAAGAAAAAAGCTATCATAGTATTTGTTTTAATTTTCTCCGAATTGCGGAAAATGATAATTTCCTTTATATCCATTAGGTAAACGTACCTGTATTTTGAGATGGCGACTAAATCAAACAGGCGGTCGATTTTCCTGAAACACTGCATATGAACTAGAATATGTATAAAATACATAATGGTTAAAAAATATAAACAAAACATGGTATTGTAACTTTTCACACAAAAAACCCCAAATCGGTCTCTTTAAATGAATCTTATTATTTTTTCTTTTTCCTTTTTTTTTTATTCTAAATTCAGAAAAATCCAGGATTGAAAAAGCCATATGATGCAGTCCCAATGCTTTGCAAACAATATTAATATGTTTTTTTGAGTCGAGTAAATAACTACATGAGTATTTGTTTTGATTGAGATTTAAACAATTTATGTGTAAATGCATCCTTTTCAAATTTGGAATTGTTTAAATCGTTATCATCATTGACTTTTAACAGCACAGAAGCTTATTTAGCCTCATTATGATTAAATTCGTTAAAAAAAGTTGTACTACGTTGATGTATATATTTATATTCTTTCTGGAGTCTTTTGTAAAAATGATGTTACAGTTTAACAGTTATTTTCTATACACATAAATTGAACATTTTTTTTGAAATCATTAGAATTATAAACGAATCAGAATTTTGTTTGTTCAATAAGTATGCTGTTCAATGCATTTTTCAAGAAACTTATTGTTAAAAACCTCAGACTTTAACTTCAAAAGATAGTTCCTATAACTACATTGAAAACATGTTAAACATCATGTTTTGGCCCCTATTTACCTAATATATATGGTACGTGTACGGTGTCTTCCCACTTAGCCAACATTTTAAAACAATACATGTAAAATACAAATAGATTTGTGTTGGCTAAGTGGGAATGGGGTGCAGGCGGAAAAAAAAGAATTTTATTACAGGTAAGCTATAGTCTGTTTTTAGATGTCATGAAAATAGGAAAAATAATAAATATTTGTTAGCCTACAGGAGAATACATATGCATTGAGCATCCGTCCCAGTACTTTATTTTATTTTATTTATTCAAATGGAAATGTAATTTTTAAAAATAAACTGTTACATATTCCCCTGTAATTCTTGCCCTTAATTAAGGTACAAATACCATGGTTTGTCTATTTCATCATAAATTGAGATAATTATATAGTTGGGTAATCTAACCTTGGCATTGAAAAATATTGTAATTATAAGAATCACGTTTGAAATTTTAACTATACATCATATGGGTCTTTTTTTCAATTTTCTTTGGTATCTGTGATTATATTGATTAATTCCAATCTACAGAATATGAAATTAACAAAACACAAAAAACGCTAGAGTAAAGTGCTTATATATTTTATGGTGTATACTTGACATTTAATAATATTCGTTGTATGATGATCAATTCACCATTTGTTATGAACAAAAAATCCTCCTTTGTCGTTTTCTATAAAGTTGATCTGCACTTGAAGACTGGGCATTTTGATTTTTACGTCTTTCAACAGTCCATAAAACAATTAAGAACTCATAATTTTCAGGCTTTTGATTCTGTTAATTAATGGTCATAATATTTCCTCTCAATTTCAATTTGTTTATTCTCTCAAACCATTAAAAACACATGAATATGAGGTACAAGGTTGTGTTATTTGCATTAAATTGTAATTGTAATAAAGTAATGTCAAGAGTCTAATTAAATATTATCAAATTATCCTACAAAATAGTAATACTTGTTTCTAGTCTATTCTATAATAACTTCTGATCGATTTTTTTTATGCATATATATTAAATACATCCAATTTAAACAGTTTAAAATTATTTACATAAACGATTTTAGCTTTGAAATTTCTTTTGTTTGTCGCACTCACACTTCCACTGTGCAACCGCAGATTCAGTCGTGAACAGATAGACCAAGAGGCAAGTGCTGAAGATTTCATATAAAGAAACAAAACAAGTTGAATATAAGTAACCAAACATATCTAAAAGAAAAAAAACCATACCATTATGTTTTATTCACACAACTCAGTTATTTATTGGCGAGAAAATTTGATATAAATTTAAATTTGAAAAAAGAATATTTTCTCGGGCTTTATATTATACTTATCATTGACCAGATGAGGAATGCATTTACACCTGTAGGGCAGCACTATGTTATTTTAAAACGAATAGTTTTCTTTTTATTGTCATATATTAATAGTTTGTGTAGCTTTAAAGAGATGTATATTTTGTTCCAGATACCTGATTTATCTCTTTTCCCCTTTTATACATGTACTGTACATTTCAAGGTTCCAGTAAGATATTTGTCGTTTATCGTCGCAGAATTTGAATACATGTATATTTTTAAAACGCAAATAATTTTTAAGACGCAAATAATCTAGATTTAACATATTAATCAACATATAACTTGATATTGTGTCCACTTGAGCATGACAATGAAGTCAACATACATTGATTTTATTTATAATCATGAATTAATGGGATCATTTTATTATTTAGCAGTGCATGAACAACATGGCTTGCAAACACAATATTTAAATAGCAATCCTGTTAAATTGTTTACTTAAGTCCCTAAATATTTTGCAAAAATTGTATTTACCAGATACATTGAAATGTGCCAATTAAGATAGAAGGGAGGAAATGGACTTTTGTTCAATCTATCAATCTGTATTTTCTTTACAATTTTTTCCCCAAGTGGTCCCCGATTTAACTTAGTTGTGCCGCTATCTTAAAACAAGATATTTTATCAAAGTGCATTGGAAAGAGACAATCCTATGTATTAAATGTATAGGATTTTTGATAGATAAATTATGCTTTCTTTGTTTTTTGTTTTGTTGGTTTGTTTTTATTTATCAACTAATGTTCTTGCGGTTTTTGTGACGGGATTAGCTTACGTTACAAAGGTCGCTTCCTACGTAAAACTCACATAAAGGAAATTAATGTATGTGTCGGTACGCACGTGTGTTATTGATATATCAACCTGCTGAACAACCAAACAATTTGGTTGTCGTTTGTTTTTTTAACCGACAAGGGTAGTTTCTTTTAAAGAAAGAATTATCAGATTGGAATGGGACATTGTCTTCTAAATACGTGTAGCAGTGTCGGCTCAATCAAAATTCGTTCAGTGGAACTTCATATTCTGTTTCAAGATATGTTTGAGGAAGAACTTGAGAAGATCAATTATAAAATTCATTATCTGGAAAAGAGAATAAGTAAGATGGAAACATGTTTAGAAGTGAGGAACTTAAAACACAGAGGAAAAAACTGTACTAATTATGAACCTGCCAAAATGAATTTATGTACGGAGTAGATGTTGTACGGAAGTAATGTATTAACTACAATGCATTTAACTATGTAATGACCGGTGCAATGTATGAAGCATCAAGAATGCTACATGTTATTAATTTATAGATGTGCCATTTTATTAATGTGTAATCTTTGTAAGAAGAATCAGGAATATCAATAATCATTGCCGCAGATATCTTGATTGTTGTGTTCGCAATCTTTTATGATTTTTTTATTGATATTTAACTGTTTCAGGAAAACTTTACTGTACATATAGAAAATAAAAATTAATTTTCGTTATAGTTGGCAAAAAAACCCACAAAACAACAACGATTCTTTGGAAGCAGGATCAAAACTGTTAAATGTATCAGCAATCAGACATCTTCAACTACCATTAATTTTGTGCTTTGTGTTCTTTTAGGTACTATTGTACAACTTATGATTAACCTACATCGATATGTAAACAATTGACGTCACAGCATTGTGGTTCTTGCTCTTATTCGTAAATATAATATAACATTATCATTGAAAGTTTTTTATTGCTATCTTGAGGATACTGTCCAGTCTGTTTACATTTAGACGAGTTACTCTTCTTTTTTGGTAAGATTTTGTTCCCGTAAAAATATTTTAAAAGTTAGAGTATCTCTAAATATTTGACTTGGACACCATTTCAGAAACTTCATCTTTATTCGTTATAATATTCATTTGGTGCTATTATAATCGTATCAGGCATATTTTTATACGAAATATTTCCAATCATATGCTTTATTGTAATCTTAATATAAAATGATGACCATTATGATGGACTATGATTTTAAGAAAAAAACAATATAGTTCTTGATATTTGAATATATGCATAAATAATGGTATGATACATGAACCATGGGTTAAATTACGATTTATGTGGTTATAACTCATTATGAAAATCAGACAAACATGGTACAGTGATAACGACTAAACATGTTTAAAACAAAAAATAAAAACATTTAGTGTTTTAAATTACAAAACTGATATAAATATATGATGGATTTGCAGAGTGACAACAATGGTTTCCAGTGCCGCACAGAACAGGTATTTTTTTTTTCATAGTGCATCAATTGTCCAATTTGGAATGTAATCTTTTTACTTTATTAACATATGGAAGTATTGCTCTCACTTTAAGTTGCATTCACTGCGAAAACATTGATTTTCCTCTACACGTTGTTTATGTTTCCTGTGCTTTTTAAAAAATATGTTTTCTTATAACTGAAACCACCTATCATCTTCGTTTGCATGATGTAAAGACCTCGTATCTCTGTCGTTTTCACGCCTGAATCTTTCACCATAACTGTTTGAATATGCCGTTTTCAAGATTTCGTGACTCCGAGCACGTTTGACCCTAGGATCATATTGTCCATAAACTCCTTGAGGTCCATTTGAGTATCCTTCACGTCCTTGAAAACCACTATTTAAATATGCACCCTGTGAACCATTTCCTTCTTTTTGGCGTTTAAATCTCGAGTCTATGTTTGAATATACATAATCCCGTCCTAACGATGCATTTTCTCGCCGATTTTGTTGACGTTCGTCGTACATGGAGTTCGCCCTTTGTCTGTTTGTTTGATCTTCGTCATAGAGAGAGGAAGCTCTTTGCCTGTTTTGCTGATCGTCGTTATACAAAGGGGATGCCCCTGGTCTGTCCCACTGAGTCTCGTACTTAGATCTATGTGTGGTACTGTGGGATGAGGTTGAAGCGCTGAGGGTCGGGGAATCGGTGTGTCGGAAGTAGTCATAAATTGTCGCAGAGCCCGATTGTAGGGATCGCAAACTACAAAAACAATATCATACATTTATCAAAACAGGTTGAACAACTCTTTAAAACAGATTTACAAGTTATGTTTGATATGTTCGAACAGTAATTCACTCCTTTTAACCTCATATCTTAATTAAACAAGGAAAGAAGAATTTACTTAACACAACAAATACCTGTCCACAGCGCGCACATGCGCAGGGCGCCGGTCTTTCTCCTCTATTTCGTTTATTTTTCTGTTTACGATTTTGCGCATGCGCACCAAATATGTCAGTATGAACACCAAACTAAGGAACATTATAGCTAGGACACAGACAGTGATGATGTAAGGAACAAGGTTTCCGGAGAAAACAGCTAATGAGGAATCAATGCTTGATGTCGAAGATGCGCCTGCAATACAATACAACCATATTAAAAACAATTCGAGGCTTAATGACACATTTAATCTTATTTGATGTATTGAATACATTGTTATGAGCTAAAAGATGAAGAAAGCAATGAAAAATAAAATATTGTTTAATTTGTCAAATGTTAAAGCCGATTTTACTTGAAATAATCTACTTTATTTCAGTTTACACGAATAATGTTGGTTCAGATCGGAAATAAAATATTCCTACGAAATTGTTGGATAACATTTTTACAATCAAATTGTGTGGTCACATGTTATTAATGTAGATATCAACAGATTTGTTTCGGGGAAATGGTAAAATAATAAAAATTAACGTGAACTCAATGAACAATTCTTATAATCAAATCCATGAACACATTAAATGCCTTTCCCCTTTTACCTTGTGCTGCTCCTTCTTTTGGTTTAACGGGACTAACAGTGGTCTTGGGTTTCATTTGTGATGCAATATACTCCTTTCTGCTTACACATTTGGGAACTTGTTTATCCCAGGTCCCGTTACGGAGACATGTGAGCGATGTAGGCCCGAGTACCTTAAACGTGTTTGAAAGGCAGGAGACTTGTACTCTTGTCCCTGGCTGTCTGTCGTAAGTACTAAGTTGTAGTGAGTTTATGTTAGCTATAGTGATAATATTGTATTCTTTTGCGAGTTCGGGACACAAAGTCATGTTGTCTGGAGCTAAAACAAAAGAAATAATTTGAAAATGCATGCTACCCTTTTTGGTTGATTATTTAATAATGGCAACGTGCCTAAGGTATGAATTATGTAAAATGCACACTTAAAAAAACATATGCTGCTCTAAAAAGAAAGCTATTTTTGTTTGCATAAATTTATAAAGACAAGAAAGATAACTGTGCAGACAGTAAAGTAACATACTATATAAAACAGTGCCAATAAAAAACATGTAAGTAATATCCTTCAAGCAAAAAAATTATCAGGTGCAATTTAGCAATACTGAATGTTAAAGTAATACGATAACCATTTAGAATAGACTGTAGAAGATTTAAGTCATTATTATTAATGAAATAATTACACAGGATTAGATTAATTTGTAGTCTTTGTGGCTGTATGCCTTAAAGGATAGCCATTGTAACTAACTGTGTTTATCATTTATGTAACAATTAATGGTTTGTTGAAATTACCCTTGGTAAATTTAGGTCAATATTTTCATTGCATATTGAATCGATCAACTAGAAAGATGTTTTCAAAATGTGTATAATATATGATTTATCAAAACTATACATCAACTATGTTACAAAACTAAATGGTGGGAGAAAGCAAGTGATTAAAGGGAATCTTGGAGATGATTGGTGGGACACCAATACATCTACCTACAATGCAAAGCATATTTGATAGAAAGGTCAACCACAATCGGTCAAATTGAACGTGTTTTGAACTAATCTATATCCATCATTGTTGAAATATTACTCAGCTAAATATAAATGTAGAGAAGAGAAATGTAAGCATCTTTCCTTTGTTTCTACTTTAATGGAACTTTTTTTCTCCATGGGTCAAAAACATTTGGATGAATTGCTTACAATTTATAGTATAGGACGAAATTACCTTTAATAAACAAAATTATAGCGATACAATAAAGAATTTGACATGTTTTAATTAACCTTATAATTAATGTCCGTGTATCCGTCAAAATGCAAATTACATGGACTGTAAACAGGTCGTCGGATTGCAAAAAGACTAGTATGCAACAATGTTATGTAAAACATAACATAATATTGATATTTTACATCTATTTGTTAAGATTTCATTTCAAAACAAATTTTTTGAAATGTGTTTATAAATATTAGTAGCCAAAGACTAACAGTCTTTGTACTACCAGCAAAAAGGAAATATTTAAAATAATACCTATAATTTTTATAAATTTAATGAGGTAGTATTTGTTCTCAAAGTTATCCCTTTGAATGACAGTCTTGTTGATTTATAAGAAATTATGTACTTTATAGTGTTTGTGAATTTTAGTGTGGATGCGCAAAAAGCAATGGTTAATCGGAAAATTTAATTCCTAACCTCAAACATTTTTAACAAGGGATCAAAGTTAAACCCATGACTAGTATGTATAAATATGTTTGGGTTCTGTTCGCTCTATTCTGTTTTAATAGTATTCTACATGTTAATGTATTAACTTGATACACCGTGACAAACAATATTGATGTAATTTTTAAAACAACTTATATTCATTTCATTTTTGATTACACAACTGGTTCTCTTAGAGGTACTTTAACAATGATAGACCTCTACTTCAAATGAACACAACAAATTTGGCAAACTTAGCATATCGTAAATATAGCTTGTTATGCACCTGTTGTCATACATGCATGATATTTGTTGACAACCTTAACGTACAAGTTTCTGGTGGCGCAGTATGAAATACCAGAACATTCTGAGTCAAAAACAAATACAAGGTAATTCACTTGACACTTAATTCTTGCAGAAACTTTGAAGGATCTCAAATATGCATAGTCATTGCGGCGCATACTCTATAAAATTTCAAGGGCTCTTTTGGTTCAGAACAAGTAACCTTTTAATGATTCAAAGTTCTGGTTATTGATAGCGATATTTTCAAAATAAATTATGTAGATTTACACATCGAAATTTAAAAAAAAACAATAATAAGAAGGTTTGAAGGTTTTTATACGGCTGGTTTTTTTTAAATATTTTTTATCAAGTGAGTTAATATGAAATCTGCTTTAAACCATTTAGTCCATTTATTCGCTGTACTTACTTTTTAAAGCCATTATTTTGATCCAACATAAACGTCTTTAGTAAACGAACCGATGAAGAGTAATTTGCATTTTCTTTCAAATGAAGTCACTTAGACGAAGCAAACACACTAATCAGATAATGTCTCAGTGACAACCACAACCTTCACATAATTCCTTCTGTAACTGCAGTTGCGTAATGGTTACGCTGCAAACAAAGAGAAACTGATGTGTATTTTCCTTATTTCCTGTCAAAGCCAGAAGGATTCTAGAGTTATTAAAACACACACCAGCTGGTCAAAGTAATAAAACCACATGCATATCAACACCGACTGTCTGAGCGATTTATGTTAATAAATCACACTGTTATGCATTACTGGTGATATGTGTTCATTATCATTTCTGAATATTTTATGTCGTCCTTTTGTTGAACGCCCTCTCTATTTTAGAACACTTCGTTTTTTGTGACTTCGAAAATATGCAGGAAAGAAATAACTCTGCATGCATCATCACTGATTACTAATGAGTCATATTTTTATACAACAGTCTTTAGAGTTTAAGTATGGGTATTTAACTTACCTGATATATCGTTTCGGACAAACATAAGTTAAGGTCTGTTTGAAACGCCAACACACGAATTACTCATAGCGTTTAATTTTAGTGATCGATCTTTTATCTTATTCGGTTTAATATGAAATACGTTTCAAGAGTGTAAAAAACCTAAAAAAATATTCAAAATACTTTTTTTAAGGAAATATCGAACGGCCAACGCGCGCTAATTGATCATTTATCTTTTTTAATATTTTCATCCCGTAAATTAAGGTAAGAAGATTTGTCACTTTTGTTGATGCTTTCACAAAGGTTACTACAGGTAAAGTTTACAGAGTAAGATTAAACAAGCGATAGCGATATATCCGAATGTTATTGCTTTTGATAATTTCATGCTTGGTCTTCCTCTGTTACTGCTTTCATCAATTTATTTAATTATTAAAACTTAAAAAAAATAAAGGTGCTCAAGTATTACTATGATGAGAGAGTACCAATTACACGTAACGGGTTTAACAAAACGGTTCGTATTATCTATTTGCTACTAAAACTAATTTCTAAAAACCTATTTAGTTACTTATAAACTGTCACCTTAGAACAAATTAAGAATGACAAAACAGGATACACAATACCGATGTATCTTAAAAGATTTTGAAACGAATATCAACTTTAAACTTCAAAATTAAAAGCTTTTTAAAACATGTTTGTATCTTGGCTAAGTTAGAACAGAAAATATATTTTAAATACTATTGTATCCCCATCATGAGAATGATGGGGATACAATTGTATTAGAAGGACTCAATGTGTGCTAAAAAAATCGCACTTTTAAGCAAAAGCAACTGATTATGAATTAATTCTACATTGATTGTAGTTGTCAAGCTTAAGAAATGATAACGTTGATATGCAAATAGTTGTTTTTCTTTTTCTTTTCTTTTCTTTTTTTACAGCTTTTATTCTTTTCGGTAATCTTATTATTGCATTCTCTCTTTCTATTTATTAAAATTCCATAAGTAATGACATTTGACATTGACCTACTTTGAAATGTTGTTTATGTTTTAGTTTTTGATATTCCTCCCCCGCTTGTCATTGATTGATTTGATCCATGATCGATAATCTGTGTACTTGTACAACGTAATGTGTATCGATTAAAACATATTAGAAACAATCCGCACCATGTGAATGAACGTTCTTCATTTCCTAAAATCCATTTAAATCATGTACCTTTTTGTGCTATGGGTTTTTTGTACAACGATTTTACTTTTTTTTAAGCAAAACGATGTTTTAATATTTAAAAAAAATTGAAAGTAAAATTCAATTACAATTCGACAGTTTTAAAACTATTCACCATTTTTTTTATTTCAGCGTTTAGTTTCCGATAAATAACAATTTTGTTGGTTTTTTCATCATGTTTGATATTTATCATTTTCAAAATTATATAAAGAGAATAACACGTGTGGTACATTTCACATTAAAGCTAAAGCAGTGTTGACGGTTTATAACATCAACGGCAATACAAAAACCTTCACTTGTCATATCGCAGACACGTTAGATAATTACCATATACTGTCTTTCAAAAGAACGGCGTGCTTTTATATACATTGTATAACAAAGTGGTCATTTTCTAAAAACAAATCCTTTATATTGGTTACACTTATAAGCAATGTAATTTAATTTAGATAATACTCACAGTATATCTTGGATCTTCAAACCATGAGGTCCTTTAAGTTATCTGATTGCTGCATAAAAACCCTTTCGACGCTCTGGTTCATTTATGAGTAAGATCATTTATCATTTCTGAAAAAAAGAAGTTTTTTTTAAATGTGTTTTCTCTCAAATAACATGTTGTGACAGTATAAAGGACGATTGTCCAACTTTTTTGCGTTTTAAACATTCAAAAAATGTTACCTCTATAAAGCTAAACTTACACAATTTTAATGTACTATGCACTTTTGAACACACAGTTATGGTTCCTTTTTTGAACGTATATCAAAGAAAGATGTTAACAATATTCAGTATTTTTTAACACTTAGAATATGCCAGATACGTTTCATAAGAGGAGTCTATCAACAAATTAAACACGCTTAACAAAACCAGTCTTGTCCCACATATAATAGTGTAAACCCTTAACATATTACTGGATCTGATTGTTTGAAACTTTAGGCAGCAAACCAACGATTGTTCGTTAAACGTTAGTTTTTTTCTGATTTTCAAGACCGATGCAACATGATCATTTATATATCAAACAGTACAAAAAAGCATGACTTGTTATGAATAGAATGTTTTAAAGCAATATGGTGTTTAAAACACAGATGTTCTATAAAAATTCAACTTTTGCAATAAATCTTTAGAAAAAGGATAATTCTATTGAAACAGGATAGGATTATGTAGTTCACTACCGCATCATCGCACCATCAGGATTTGCGTCTATAGCGCGATGATGCGATGACGATGAAGCAATGCTGTGATGCTGCAGTGACGATGATGCGATGGCATGACGAAATGATAGCGCGATGAAGCGACGGTGCGTTAGCAATAAAGCGATGGCGCAATAGCGATAACGCAATGGTGAGATAGCAAAGACGCAATGCGCTATCGGGCCATCGTTAGGCCTATATCGCACTATCGTCATCATTTCATCGAACTAGTGTGCTTTCAATTGTATTGCGCTTGTGCAATAGGAAGGAAAATGGCAGGTGAGGCAGTGATTGAATGAACATATTACAGATCACAATTCAGCTTGACTCTCTGATAATGATAAGGTATTACAAAGATGTCCTTCTTGCCAGACATATAATTACTTACAAGAGCTGAGTTATAGTTTAGTATATAAAGGTAACAAGACACGAGAGAGAGAGAGAGAGAGAGAGAGAGAGAGAGAGAGAGAGAGAGAGAGAGAGAGAGAGAGAGAGAGAGAGAGAGTACGCAATAAATATTCAATCTCTCCGTTACAATAGGACTGTGATACCGTCTGTGATTTTTTGTGTAAACAAAAAGAGGCCTTGGAGATGGTATGAACGTATTTAATAAATAAACAATCTGTAAAGGCAGTTTGCTTAATGAATTAATTCTATATTGTTAAATGTAAAACAAAGCTGGTTGACAAACCCTATACATGCCTTTATGTATGTGTTATAAACTGGACGTATATTTAAGAGCATATTACTGAGAAAATTATATCGTTTTAAAATATTTATTAACTGAACTTTCATATATCAGAATAAGCATTACTTATGAGTATTTTATTACAGTTCATACATATACATAAACGATATTTTTTTCATTTATACATTAGAATAATTTAGGTATACTATATATTTTACCTTTTACAAAGCATACGTGTTGCAGTTATACAAAAAAACAACCAAAAACAAAAACAAACAAAACTGGTGATTTATGTGAAAGTGCTTTTTATGACAGATGGATAAAAACGGCAGATATAGACAGGAAGGGACAATAAGATGAAATAACAGATAGTGATTAATGCTCCAAACATAAAATATACCTTTCTATGAAAAATCAGTTGGATAATAATTGCAATTTCTCAGAAATACATTTTTTCTTTAAACAATGGTTTAGTCTCGTTCATAGAATAAAAAATATGTTTTGCTGAGAAATTGCAATCAATATCCATATGATTTATCATGGAAAGCTACATTTTAATGTTTGAAACATTAATCACAATATGTTGTCCCTCTTAATGTCCTGTTTTCATTGCATATATAAAATTATTTACTCAAGAGAACTGGCTTTAACATTTTTTTGTTTTACCAGGCAGTTAAACATTTGATAATGTAAGTAACTACGTGCTTACCCTTTCCATTGCAATTTCTTTCATTACACAAAACATCTGTATTTTGACAGCCACATTGTAACAAATTAATAAGAATACTTACACATGTATGTAAGCTCTTACTCTGCTCAAATATGTAAAGACGTAAAATTATTGCTCTTTCTCCGCTTGAAAACCATAGCTTGATCATGCAATTTTCAGTTATTGCTTTGCTATATTTATATATTAGACTCTAATTTATGTTTTCTAAATATTTATAGATTTATTAAAAATTATTAGAGGGTCAAGTTTCTTAACCGATCAAAGTACATTTCTGATATATAATCTCTTCATACATAGTAGCGTGATAAAGGCATAATGATGGCCCGATGGCAAATTGAATCTTTGTCGTTGCACCATTGCATCATCGCTATCGCACTTACGCCTTATTCTATTGTACAATAGCGTCATCACACTATCGCTTTATCCTGCCATTACACTATTGTCATCGCATTGTCGCGTCATCACATCATCATCATCTTGCTATTGCACCATTGCTTCATAGTCATCGCATCATCGCTTCACAGTCATCGCATTATCGTGCATCGCACTATCGATTTTCTGTCTTTCAGTCGAACAATATGAAAATATAAATCTCTTATGAAAAAACGTCAACTATATAATAAGCTAAATAAGGATGAAAACAAACTATTAACATGTATATGTAAAGGCAGACCAAAAATAGATAAACATTGTAGTGGGCTTTCTTTAGTATTAGTCATTAACTTGTCAAACGTGTTTTCATTATCGCATAATTTTGAATTAGTTTTGTGAATTTAATTTAATTTAATTTTCTTTAGCTATTTACTAAAAACATATTATTGGTACAGTATAATTGAAATGTGTGGACCTGAGACTATATTATTTTTCTTACATGCTTGAGGTCAATACTTGTCAATACCCGGTATTTGTAGATGCATGCATGCCAGCATTAAGTCTATATTTGATTATAAATCATATATAACTGTTCTAAATCCCAATGCAAATGATATATCTATATTTGTCATCTGGTGAAATAAAACCAGTTTAAGACAGAATTCAAAATATACATGCAAGGAAACAACCAGAAGGATTGCTTCACATATATTGGTATCCATCTATAGTGCTATAGTGTTTAATCAGTGTTAGTTTCTACTCAATGTTTTCTAGAATTCAACGGGGCAATTCCACTAGGCGAATAATACAGGTGAACAAATGAGCATATTGATCAAGGGAACATACACCATTGAGGATGCATTGATAATAGCTATCAATAATCGGAGCAACTGCCTACCTGAAATGTCATTTTATCTCAAATAGAAATTCATTATGGAAGTCTCTGCATATAAAATCGTTATCTAATGTAAAAAAAAAAAACCAAAAAAAAAAAAAAAAAAAACCCAGAAAACTCATACTGTTTGACATATTCTAATTCTTTAAAATCATTGTATTGTATTTTAATTTTGATATACATGTCATCATGAATTTTTTTTCTCTTTTTTGTAGAAAATGGTGTTTTGAATTATCGAACATGCACAAAAACTTTTCAATGAACTAATACTTTTCAACATCTGATTTTATTATAAAACAATTATTTCCTAGTTATCTGATTGACTGATATCCATCAATCTACAAAGGCCAAAACGTCATGTTCATCTGAACGTGACCAAGAAGGTCAATAAAACATTTAATTTTTCCTACAATGGGCAAAAAATAGATCGTGAAATGAAATATCGCATCTCTCAATTTGCTCGGCTATGGCTTCAAAACAGGATTTTCGCTTCGTATAACTCAATTTCATATGCCTGTATCAATTTGTCGTTGACTCATACCAAAAAAAAAACAATTATTGCTCGGGTTTTTTTTTCGATCAACACTATTTACCTAGCTTCGAAATACAATATTTACCTTACATTCGGCTCGGTAAATATTGTACTCCTTGGGTAGCCAAATCATCATATTGACCTCAAAAATAGCAATAATTGTATAATTGTGAAAATGCCACCAAACTCCACTGTGATGATATGCGACCCGGTAATTAGGCATGCAGAACCAGACAATCTTGTAAATTTTCACAGCGATAGAAGCTTAAGATGAATACTAAGCACCTCTGGGTTGTGAAACATTATTCTTTTTAACCATTGTTTACAATTTAAATTAAGTATATGGGGGCTTGTTTCTGGAAGAAAAAAAACTTCCGAGTTCACAATTTTGTAGCTACAGACGTGCTTTATATAATAAATTGAGTTCATACATTGACATCGACTTAGAAACAAAGATAACTTACACGTAGAACTGCATTTGATTTCCTTTATTTAGTTGTAGTTGTCAGGAGGGTTGAAAATATATTTGTTTATATTTTTTGACATGGCATTTAAATGTTTTTCGCGGAAGGTATTAAATCGGAACGCTTGAAATATTCGAATATAATAACTATATAAAATGTTTGGAGCCAAAATATGGACAGTCAACTTTCCAACGGTTAAATGTTTATTATGCTAATCTTGTTCTTGTTGCCATCGATATGTATGTATATGATTTGATCACTCGGATTTTAATAATCAAAAACGTTTGTTGCAGAAATAGAAAACATTCTAGTTAATAACAGTTCCATGCCGAAGCCCATCCACAAGGATGCATTATATTTCATTCACAAAAGAATTATTATTATAATATTACAAAGTTGTTAGCGTTTAAAAAATCTATGTGCATTTCGTTTTGCCATCGATATTCTTCATTCAAATTGCCAATTGAAATTTTATAAACATGTATGATAGTATCGATAAACAGAGGGTGACATGGTAGGACAAATGGAAGATTGGAGGCAAGGCAATCACTTTGAAAATTGCAAAAAAAGTGTGTATTTAGTCAAGATGCAAGCTTTCACCTTTTTTCTTTATTAACCACAAACCTAAGGATAACCTACAAAAAAGATAATCTATTAGACAGTTACACGGAACGCTGGTTGAATTTCTTCAGTTGATGCATTAGGTCTGTCAGCTATAGGTTAAAAGAATATTCATTCTACATATGAGGATTCGATAAAAAGATATATAAAAACATCTGTGACTAGGATGTACTTTATTGAACAGGAAATTTCCTTTACGATTATGATCAGTCACAATTCGTCCTGTAGGAGTAAAGAATGTAACCACATGCATCATTTTTTCTACGTTTGGACAATTGAAAATATAACACCCTCAATTTCTGTTTTGGTGGTGATTATGATAGAAATATTTGTACACTGATGTATAGACTCTTATAATCAGCAGGAATGTCACTTATGAATAACTCAACTCTGTTTAGGCGGTTGTAAAGTTGCATACCATAAATCATTTAGTAATGCATGTACTTTGTAAAGGAAATGTAATTTGAATGTAAATGTTGTCGCCGAGTCTAATTGGTGTTGTTTTCGATAATTCATTAGTTTTGTTAAATGTTGTATCATTTGAGATAAGGCAGCATGGGTAATGGTGAGCGTTTCAAGTCGACCTTTTAGTTTTGATTTATATACAGTCACGTAGTTGTAATGTACACGCATTTTAAACAATTTTGATAATTTTAAACCTGAATATGTTTTTAATTCCACTGGTTTATTGGATATTGGTTTATGATCAGGGTTTAAAAGGTGATTACATATGCTTCACATTTAGGACAGTATACATTATAAATGGGGTTTTTTTCTGCAATATTTTGTATTCATGTCCTTATCTATTTTTTTATGAAAAAGTTTTAAACTCCAAGACACATCTAATAATTAACTTTATATTACGCAGTGTGCATAACACAAGACATAAAACTACCGCATTTAATAGTCAGCTTTACTTTAAACTTTAAACCTTGACTAAGAGAAAATAATACTTACATGTTTTAAAGTTTCCCAGGGTTATATAAGTTTCGTTCTAATTTTTTGCAAGTTTAGTCATACCAACAACTTCTAAATGTCTATTTCAGATGTTTCACTTTATTAGGGGAAAGGTTTACGAACCAATCCCGTGATAACGTTCACTTCTATATCAGCCAAGTTTGTGGTTTACGATGGCTGGGCCGTGAGACACGTCTCTCTTGATTCATCGGAGCGTAGCGTTATGACAAGCTACGAATTGAAAATATATAGCTTAATTCAAAATATAAATGTTGATTTATTTAGTCCTTCTAACAAAGAACAATTTCAAATCAGTGTTAAACCTTTCAAAACTAACAAAAAGTATCAATAACTAGACACGATCTCGTTGCGAGCAACGAGGAGGTCTTCCGTCCGATTTTTAGAAGAGGAAATGACCTTGCCTTTTATCTTCAGCAACGAAACATATCAAGAAATGCAGATGTGATCTAAAAGAGCGATGGATGAAGGATTATAGACCCCGTTGGATTCCTAATTTGAAGGACCAGCCCCATTTTATATCATATTAAATAAGAGATCTTTTGACCTTATAACAGGTCTAATGACCTGTAATAAAAAGAAACCAAAGAAAACAAAGAGGGTCTTCCTTTGAAAACGGGAGACCCTAATAACAATAAGAATAGAAGGGTGTTCCGCTGAAGACGGAAGACCCTAATAATAAAAAAACTGTTTTTGTCTAAATCTTAATTGAAGAGTGTTTTTCGACTTGTACTACAGTCCAACAACCCTTTTATGTTGAATATTTTAGTTAGAAAAAGAAACAAAAAGGAGAGAAAGTAATACTGGTACTGTACCAGTTATCGGCTAAGACCAGTTATCGGCTAAACTGAGAGTTCGGGTTTATAGCAGGCGACAATCCAAGATTTTTTAATTCAGTCGTCTTTTTCGAATAAAAAAAAGTAAGTTTGCTTGAAAACTTTCTTGAATATGTTTCATACATGAGCTTAAACGATCTTTGTTTACCGCTGATTTTACATCTTTGCACTTTCAGCAGTGGGGGAAGTGACGTAATAAGTTAAAAATAGAATATTACCTCTTTGTGGTACATTATTATATCCCTTCTTTGATTTGACATATAAAATCATTACATTTAACATGTATAAACAAAAGGAATTCCCGAATTTCCGAGAGATTCGTAGCGCAATTGAACGCCTGATTGCACAATTATGTATTGAATAGTATACGATTTGGTGTATTACCGTATGATAATAAACGAATTATTTTATGAGTTTTGTTTATAATGTATCATGACCCCGAATACTTTAGTCTGACCTCACAAGGGGCATAATTCAAACTACATTTAGCAGAGTATAAAATCAACATGAACACGGATTTTTACTATGTTATTATCACGAAGCCAATAACTGGTACAGTAAATCGTAAAAACTCGGCAAATTCGGGGCGTGCTTAAAAGCACAAAACAAGATATTTTGGGTTCTAAATAATGATATAAACTAACAGATTGATAAATAAGGAGTTCACTTTTTAAAGTATGTCAAGTTTTATCCAAAAATATCAGGAAATAAGGAATTACGAAAAGAAAACGTTAAATTTTAGCCGATAACTGGTACAGTGCCAGTAGAGAGAAAGAGCAAATCTTGGCTCCGGCGAGATTCGAACACACAACCTATGCAGGTATCTCAAAACATGGCTGACGCGAAATAATTCCCGAATTCGTCTTTGAATTTGGGGCGTTTTCGCCCGGAGGAGGAGCTGAGTTTTTGTATGAAATGAAAAACAACGTGTAAGATGTCTGACTATTCAGGTTTGGTAACAATGCGAGGTCATTTGAAATATTGATGCGTGTTTGTGTCTGGAGGGGGGTGAAAAGACCCGAGCTTAATTTTCGTCTTAAATAAATCGAAAATAGAATTTTGAGGTGTGGGTCTCGGATGCGGTTAACAACAATTAGGGGAAGTCCTAAAACAATGACTGATGCATTTTACCCATGTATTTCAGTGTTGAGATTTTTTTTCGTGTCGTTTTCTATTATGTTTGACTGTTTGATTTGATTGATAAAATCTTTATAAATGTAGAAATAACGAAATCAGGAACACGTAAATTTATTCGGTAAAAATTTGATGACAGTAATTTCAACAGTTCTAACATTCATAAGTAGTTCACACGCTATCGTAGATACAGACAAAATAGAAAACAAGAAATATACATGCAACAGAAATATAACGCGGCTGCTTACATCCCTTGTACTGTGTAAATTTTAAGTCTCCGTACAGGCTATACTCGCCGTTTGATCTCAGGAATTTCTTCTTAATTGTTCAATCCGCTGCATATTTGGATGACAATAAGAATGGGGTCCAAGGTTTTTTTCTACAGTCATGTCAAGCACGCCAATCGAAACTCAAATGCCCAAAAATTTATAACTCTCTTAAAAATGAACGAATATGTCTGGTCATTAGTACAGTAATCTAGAATTGAATTAGGTTGAAAATAAAGGCTCAAGATGAAAGATCCAGTAAAATAAGGCCAGAAAAACTAAATGATTTTGTGAATAGGAAGGGGGGGGGGGGTCGGTGCGTGTACAGTGTGTAAATTTAATTTCCACGTATAGGCAACAAGCGCCGTTTAATCTCAGGAATTTCGTCTTAATTGTTCAATCCGCTGCATATTTGACAGACAATAAGAATGGGGTCAGAGGTTCATTTTCACGAATTTTCATTAGGATTGAGTGAAGGGCTTGGGAGTCAGAATTTTTTTTTACAGTACATGTCAAACACAACAACTAAAACTCAAGTGCCAAAAGCTTCATAACTCTGTTAATAATGAACGAATTGGTCTGGTAATTAGTACAGTAATCTAGAATGGTAATTAGTTGAAATTAAAGGTCGAAGATCAAAGATCAAGTAAAATCGGGCCCTAAAAACTAAATGATTTTATGAATTTGGAGGGGGGAGGGGGTCGGTCGATGACTTCTATATCAAACGTAGAAAATTAGATTCTAAATATCACATATTGCAATATGTGGTATTAAATAAAATACATATGTTAAAAACAATGTATAAGCGTTGTTTGAAAGATGTAACTATTGATTTTTTTTTTTACATCTGTTTATTTTTAGGCTCAAACACTCATAAACGGGTGGTCAGTTTTCAAATCTTGTCGCAGTCACCCGTTCGTTTGTATAGTTACGAGTATAAACTTCGGAGGTTTTTCTTAATCCCAGACAGGCGACAGATTTGTATCAGTATATAGACATGCACAAAAAAGGAAAAAGTACACCATCATTAATAAAACTGACTTTTTAGCGTTGATTTCCAATCAGTAAGAAGACAATCATTAAACAATGAATTTCAAATTATTTGAATCCATAGACATTATCCCGTAACTTGAAATAAATACATGTATAATTTTTTGACGCATATGTACATTTAGCCTCTATCCAATTTACTGCATGTTACCTGTACTTAGTTCTTATGTACTTTATAGAGAGAGAGAGAGAGAGAGAGAGAGAGAGAGAGAGAGAGAGAGAGAGAGAGAGAGAGAGAGAGAGAGAGAGATTTTCTAGTTTTTTATAGTGTTTAGGGAATCAGTATATCAGCAACGTATGTCAATAAACGCATGCATACATGCAAGCGTGTATCTATATATGTGAACAAATACTAATCAGTCCTCCTTTTAAAGCCATGTAGAATAACGTTGGTGCATTGCTAAATGTTGTGTGCGTACAGTCATTAAGATGGCGGCATTTCTTTGATGCCGGCAAAGCGACCCAGTGAACTCTAATGCGGTCGTACTGCAGGGGCGCTTCGGCGGCATGTCTTTGATGGCGGCGATGCGAACTGCTGACAAAAACGAGCTCTATATTTGTACTAAAAAAGCTGTTATTATTTTTATTTATGATAAAAATAAAACGGAAAACAATAAAAATCATCATTTTAAAGGTAAAATCGTTAAACAAAACAAAATTAGGGAAGAAAAAATAATCGGCACTCGGGGATGGAACCCGGGTCGCCTGGGCACAAGTCCAACACTCTAACGACTGAGCTACGCGGCCTCTCGCTTCAGAACTTTTGAACTAAAATCCCGGGAATGCCTGGATCGATTTTAACACGAATTTCATATTCTGAAGTGTTTTAAGCGTCTTTATCGAATAAAACATAAATAAAATTTAAATCTAAAAATTTGAAAAATTAAGGTTTTTCATTTCCTTCCGGTGACGACCGGAAGTGACGGCGGACGTTCGGATATGCGAAGGGCACTGCGGCCGTTCACTCTCTACCTTCTCTGAAAGTTTGAAGGTTCTATCATAAATACTTTTTGAGAAAAATCGTGAACAAGCAAAAACGTAAAATCTTTAATATCTCGGTACCGGAAGTGACGATCAAAAAAAGCTCGTGTACTTTTCTTACAAATTTTGTCATGAATAAGATCTGAAAATTTCATGAAAATTGGCTGAAGCATTTTTGAGAAAACGTGACAGAAAAAAAAAACAATAAAAATAATAGTGAAAAAGAAACAAAGCAATAACAATAAGGTCTTCCGTTGGAAACGGAAGACCTTAATTTATCATGATTTTTACCTAATCAAATTCAAGTTTCGACACTCAAATTATCATTTTTATTATGGCTTGTTTAAGTCAAAGAAAAAGACAAAGAGTTGAATTAAAATTTACCAATCCAAACAATGGACTTTAGTGTTTAATGATTTGTAAATTATGATGAATATGTAAGCGAAATCTTAAAATAATTTTTTTTGACTTAATTAGCTAATATCTTTTAAGTCCATTCAATGGTCTGTAATGTTTTGTATAGTTGAAGGTATTGGTAATAATATGTTTCATGTTTCTTTCCTGTTGCATGTTTCAGGAAAATACTCTTTTTAAACTCAGTCTAGATTTTGACTTTTAAGATGTTATACAAAGCCGACGGAAAAATGAAATAACCCCACCCCCCCCCCAAAAAAAAAGGAATTTTTGGTTTTGTGTTTGGGGTTTTTTTTGGCATGGTTTTTGGGAGTTGATCTTAATCAACTCTCCTATGCAGTTACTCTGGCAAACCGAAAGTGAAACCGTGTTTAGACCTAAGCACAAATCATCACCGCTGAAAAGTTCTTGAAAATAATAGAAAAAAATTCGATGTAATGTATGCTGAAGCGTTGTTTTCAAAGAAACTTATCTGCAAAGACTTTGAAAATAGTTTAAATTTTACATACTACGAACAATGTAGATATATTTGTAGTCGCATGTATTCCTACGCCAGAGTTAATATAGTCTCGTTCAACCAGATGCTCGGCTGTCTCCGTAAAATTTGCGACAAGCAGATAGGGGGCTCTCTTGTTTGTCGGATATTAAGGGAGACAGCCGAGCGTCTAGTTAAACGAGACAAGGGTTCAATATCAATAGTGTTTTGATCCATACAATTTCTAGAATTGTTTCGATAACTAATACATACTAGTAGTTGAAATTTATCTTTAAATATTACACAACATGATTCAAATGGGGTTTCTCGAAATTCTTGTCGGAAAGTCTAAAAATTCATATTATAAAATATAATTCAAATAAAAACTAGAAACTAATTGCCATGCAAGATAAATTGATTTTAAATTAAATGATAATCGATAAAATCAACTCCCGTCAGTACTTCAGTACTTTGATTTAAACCTAGTGAACATTCATTATCATTTCTGAATATTTTTAATCGTTTGTTTGTTGATCGCCATCTCTACTTTAGAACACTCTAATTTTTTGCAACTTCGAAAATTTGCAGGAAAAAAATAACAATGCATGCATCATCACTGAAAACTGAATGACAAGAATTTCCTACAAAAGTAATACTGTTTACAGTTTAATAACGGGATTTTTTGTACGTGATACATCGCTTCGGACTGAAAAAAAGATAAGGTCTAGTAGTTACTGTGAACGCATACATATGTATTACTCATAGCAGCTGTTGTTAGTGATCTAATTTAGATATGTTCATGGATAATCGAAATACACAGAAAGTATTTAAAGTAATTTTGAGAAACATGGACACACCAACGCGTACTCATTAATCATTCATAATTTTGAGTTTTCCATCCCACAGTAAAATGAAAAACAAGATGTATCACTTCGGCGTTTCTTTTTCACAAATATTATGTCAGATATGATTGTATGGAATATCATGTGGTGTATGATAGCAATTTATTCTAATGTAAAGTATTTTTGTAACTAGGTGCTTGAACTGTTTTTTTTCTGTTCATAATATTTAAACTCAACTATTCAATGTCGCCAAGTCGGTAAAATAAAAATAAATTCTAGCAGGCATTACGGCAGAAAGCGGCAATTATTGATGCACCGCACATTATTGGTTGATATATTTTGTACAGTATGTATTATAAAAGTTAAAATTAAGAATTACAAAACGAAAGATATTTTCAAATTTAATTGTAAAAGCTCAAAATTTTAAGGATAAAATTTTGACCAATCAGTTCGTCAGTATTCAATATCAGAAAAAAAATATTGTCCACCCGTTAATTTACAATAAAATTGAGTCTGCAATGCGAGCTATATAAAAAATATATATGTTTGAGCTGTATTTGTATTATTTGGTTTGGATTTTGCACTCTACCATTCTATTTATAAAACTTAAGTATGAATATTTGACGATCTGCCTTGTCATGTAAAACATTTCTATTCTTATATTTCCTCCCCCGCTTGTCATGATCAATTTGATCAGTGATCGATAACCTGTGTACTTGTATAACGGATTTTATTGTTGTAACCTGCTCACAGAATAACATGTGTTTACAAACTAAAATCAAGGTAATGGCGCCGTTCCTTAAAATGTAGTGTAATACATAACAAAATGAAGTGTTGTTTTGCATAGAGTAGAGGTATTACCATCGATTGCCTTTAATATGAAAAAAAATTCTTTATGAAAAATGTGTTCATATGCCACCGAAAATATCCATATCTGTATCACATATGCAATGTGATTTAACGCAAATAAAACTACTCACGGTATATCTCGGATCTTAAAGTATGTCCTTTTCATAAATTGATTCTGTAGAGAGCCCCTCTCCACGCCTTTTTGTTCATATATGAAGGTAATCATTTATCATTTCTGAAGAAAAGAAAGGTTTTATAAATGAGTTGGCCTGTAGCAACAGTTTGAATGACGTTCTTTTCAACTTTTTGCGTTTCAAAATTTTAAACTAAATTTATGCAATTCTAGTATATACATATTTGAACACACACTTGTGGCAGCCTCCATACGAGCGAGCACCACAACATGAGTCAGTGTTGTCTGCCTGATACCTTTGAGGAGGGTTAACAAATTAATCATCTGAATCATTTTTTTCTCATTGATTTGTTTGATTATAAGACAATATTTAGTTGTAAAAACACTTTTCATTTATTTTCATGCTTTGTTTATTCATATGGCGCTCTTTTTTATCAAGTGATTTATATAGTCTATATTAAAATTTTCACGACCATCTGGTCCTGTTAATAGGAGGAAATTATCGACACAAGTGTTTTACAAAGCTAGTCATGTCTCAAAAAATAGCACAAAACATATAAGTATGGTTTATTAAATATGACCCTGTCATCACCAAAACTGTCCAATCCTTCAACTTATTCCAACTAGTCAACAAATACAATATGACAGGTTATGTCTCAATGCAATGTCCTACGGTGTTAAAAATCCTATTCTTATGACGCAAAACATGTTGTCTCAATAAATCATTACAAAAAGGATAAATGAAAATACCTTCCGTTTAAATCATTCTTAGAGTTCAGTTTTACAAGATATGAAAATAACACTTCTGCAAAAAAAAAAAATAATAGTAAATAATAAACTTAGTATGAAAGGAAGATAAAATGTGAAACAAATTATTTAAAAGTTCGTTTTTGCAGGATTTGCACCGGGCGATCAACGCATTTGAAATTCGATCATACTAATCAGGAGAACAAAAAAGAATGTTCACATTAGAGCATGTATAACACTGTATATAGATCAAAGTCCATGGCTGCCAGGGACGTCTTTGAATTCAAAAATAGAAATTCAATAAAGAAGTATCTGCAATTGTTTTTTTTAGTATGCACGTTATCATATATTCACTTGTCATTTATGTAGAAAACGGTGCATTGAATTATCGAATTGCTTAAAGAACCAAACAATGTATTTGATAAATTTTCCGAAATCGGATGATAGTGTATTTGAATGCCAAACGCCACTATTACTATATATGACCCGGTTATTAGCTATAACCTTGTAATATGTCACATACTGTGGAATCATTTGATTTCGTGATGGCTTAATTTTCGTGGAATTCGTCGGTACCTCTCATCCATGAATTAACATTCTCCACGAATTAATAAATTAAGATTTTGGAGTCATATTTCCTTTTGTATGTATAGATATCACACGATATTCCGTGCCCACAAAACAGTAAGATAACAGTAAGAAAATTGGCCCCAACGTATTTTAATGATTCCACAGTAATAAAAAAAAGATAAAACAAAAAACCAAACAAACAAACATACAATATCAAATTCAAGTATGTTGTTCACCAAAACTACGCACTTATGGTTGTCTCATACCATTCATGTTTCTTTCTTCTCAACATTGTTTGAGATTTACTGAAATAGATTTTTTGAAAGAAGTAACAAGGTCACATATTTTTAAAACCACAAATCTACTCAAAAGAATAAATTAGAATTTAGAAAAGAACAGCGACTCATAAACAAAGAAAGCTGACAAGAAAAACAGTATCTGATTTTTTTTTTTGTATTTGTGGTTATCAGCATATTTGAAAATACATTTTTGGCGTGTCATAGATATGGTGCTTTTGTTAAATATATTAATCAGAATTTTTGATATATTCCTGCTATATTAATCATACAAAATGTCGGCAGCAAAAAAGGGGGCTCGTTCACATGTACATGTATAGCATGCTGGTGTTGTTACTGTTATTAATGATTAATCAGAATGTGCGATTTTATCCCGTCAGTTGCCTGTGGATACAGTTGGATTAAAAAAAAATCATAGTTATTGCAGCAAAAAAGAAGAATATTCTACATTACATCGTCCCATACGTAAGAATGCACTATGCTTAATTAAAAAAAAAACAAATTGAAAAATAATGTTAAATTTGTTGCCTTGGTTTTTAATTACATTACATTTTTCAGTCGCAGTCCAAATATGAAATTACCTGACTCTAAAGTGAATTTGGTTAAAATAACTGTTATTGTTCTTCCTTTAAACAAATGAAAAGAAAAAAAATTACCTTAAATTTGGATTTTAACATTTTGCGATCATCGATAATCCAGTTAGACAAGATGGAGTCGATTTTTTTTTTGGTTTTTTTGAAAATTAAATAAACATATGCAATTTAAACCAATCTTTTTTTTAACCTCAAACTACAATGATAACCTAAAAAGCGCTGATTTATCAAACTGTTACTTTAAATACTGGTTGATTCGGTAACAGTTGTCTTCCGATGATGAATTATTTTTGTCAGTTATAGATTGTATGAAGGTTGATTATACAGCGTTGGCTATGTAGACTCGATAATAAGATATATGACAACATCTATGACAATGTACTTATGTAAACGGGGAATTTTATACTCATTTATGACCAGTCCCGATTATTCTTGTGGGAGGAAAGAATGTTTAGACAATTGGAAAGGTAACGCCCTTGCATTCAGTCAGTGGTGGGCAGTGATTGTAACAATTATTGTATGATTATGAACACACTCAAATATTCAGCAAGAATGCCAAATTATGAAACAAACTTCTATGTTCAAGCTATTTCAAAAATGTATAACAAAAATACTTTAGAAATATATTGTGTATGAAGCAATAATAGTATTTAACTATACTTATTTGGAAAGTTTTGTGTCAATGGTGTTAATGTAATTGTTGATAATAAAACATTATTGTTAAATGTATCTACTGATGGATTGTATAATAGGGCGACATTTGTTTGTACTGGTGATATTATCATGTCGATTTTTTTTTAAATTAATAAAGTTGAATATAAATGCATTTTTAACAATGTTAATCACTTTACTTCATAGTGGTAATATTATGGTTTATGTGCCAATAAGAGAAATGCATAGATTCCGCTTTTAGAACAGTCAACCTTACTTTCAAGTTTAAAATTTAACACTTCCCAATTTAACTTAAAGTGGATTATACTTACATTGTATAAGGTTTTCTTACTTTATCATATTAACATCCAACTCCTGGCATGAAAAATCAGACTCCCAACTTTTAAATGTCTTTTTCAAATTTGTCACTTTTGTATAAGGGAAAGATTTACGAACAATCTTAGTCAAATGCCCGTCATGTTATGGGTTTAAAATGGTTGGGCCCCAAGACACATCTCTTTTGATTTATTGTAGCGTAGAGTTATGACAGGCTGCTAATTGATAATGTATAGCTTAATTCAAAATATAAATGTAGATTTATTTTGTCTTTAGAAAATAACATTTTAAAATCAGTTTTCAACCGTTCAAAAAATTACAAGAATTATCTATGATTTATCATTTTTTTTTTCCTACTTATCAAAATACAACTTTCAAAACTCAAATCATCATTTCTATTATACCTTGTTCAAATCATTGCAAAAGACGAATCGTTTAAGCTTATTTACAAAATTATTGCTTAAAACTACTAAGGCTTGTTGTTTTGAACTTTTAAACATGATGATGAAAATAAAAATAGAATGACTTAACCAATATCTTTTTAGGCCTTTAATTAGTCTGCGTTCTTTTTAATATATATATATATATATATATATATATATATATATATATATATATATATATATATACCAACTGGGGTTTTTTTTTAGTTCTCTGTATTTTTTTTTCTTTTTTGACAAGAGGAGGAAAGTTTGCCTGTTAGACTTGCCCCGCCTTCAAAACAGTCGTTTTATCTTTAACCCGAAAAATCTGTAAACGATCGTAATGCTTGTTGACAGTATCTCTCTTAATTTCAGGTGATATCTGATTTTTAGTTGTATTTAGCTGTTTTTATAGTTTGTTTACTTCTTTTTCTTATACACGTTTTACCTCAACTATTCTATTAAGTTGTACATGCGATTACTTATTTCCATTTAAAGGTTTGACCATTTGAATATATAGAATTTTTAACTGCTAAATATTTCTCCTTGTTTTGTGGCCGTGATTTTAAGAACATCGCCATTGGATCGCTATGTCAGTAAAACATCGAATATGCTGGCCTATCATCCCTTATCTAAACCAAAAAAGAAATGAGAAAAAAACACTAACCAGCCAAGGGATCGCAATTTTCACTGAAATACCAAGCGATTATGACAGGACAGAAACCAGTGTAGATGCTTTGTCCACCTCTGCATTTATCGCTTGATATATAGCGCGAGTTCACGGTGAACAGGTTCTAAATCGAGGCAAGATACTGACAAAAAAATTGATTAAACAGGACTATCAACAGTCTCGTTTGAAGTCAACTTTTCGTAATTTTTATGGTCAATACAACGACTTTGTCAGCAAATACAATCTTCCACTGGGTCGCATGCATGCAAATAAATTGTTATACCATGATTTATCACCTAATTGTCTACGAATTTTTTCCTTTTTCTCCTGATTTCGACAAAGAACAATCGGCGGGTGTGACCGATCAGCAGATGCAAACTCCTCCTAGGCACCTGGTCCTACCTCTATATTTTTAGAGGTCCGTGTTGCTCCGTGTTGCTCTGCTTTGAATTTGTATTTGGTTTTATGGATTTTTGAGATGGTTGACAGTTTGTCATTTTTTCATGTTATAAATAACGTGGTTCTCACCAAAGCGTTTATGTGATACTCAAAACGATTCGCCTTAACCGTAGACACTGCACTAGGGCAAATTAAATTTCTATGATGCTACCAAAATATGTTTTCAACAAATATTTAGGTTTAGCTTGTAATTTTTTCACATACTGGACTTAGAGCTCACCCTTCGATAGTCGACACTTAAAAAATCAATAATTATTAATCACAACTGATAATTACATATTTCACCATGAATTATTAACTTATACTACTACTGGTATGTCTCTATTAAGAATAGAGAAAACACGTAAGACACAACATGAAAAATAAAATTTATTTTAATTTTATAGATTGATAACTCTTTTTAGGCATACAGGAGCCATCCGGAGAAAGATGTTCTTGCCCGATTATTACTCATTAGATAACCCACGACATTTTCTTGCGTACGGAGGAATACATGATCGCCGGTGTTTACATGCGTGACGACCAATTCGCTCCCTGTATGCCAGTCGCTGACTCGCTGAGATTCAGTTGCTGCGCATCCAATGGGTGTTCCATTTACAACTATCTCAACACTGGCCCACGAGTGAACGTCTATTTTGATTGACCAATGAAATGCGTAGACTCCTGTCCTCGGAGCTATAAATACCCCATCGTGTTTATTGTATCCGTTTCCGTCATTGAGCTGGACTGTGTCGAAAACAAGAGTCACGTGACGAGGAAGGCTCGGTGCATGGTATGAGTTCATATATGCGTAGAAAGCTACCGGTTGTTCTGTGGTGTCAGGTGCAGGCGGAACTGTAAAAAGTATATATGTTTAAGCAGTTGATTTAAGGGGGATGTGGGGCCATCTTTTACATTTGAGGCTAAAAATGTAAACATTTTTTGAGCTCTCTTGTTTTTGCTTAAAACTGACAAAAACTGTCGCCAAAAGGTATAAATTGAATCAATAGGAGATTCTACATGTTGTTTTGTGTGCAAGTTATGCATAGAAGAACACGGCAGTGCCTTTTTTATTCACTTAAAACAGATATCGAACTGCGCAGCTAGAGACTTGTTTTGAAGATTTCAAAATCTGAAAAAAATATGAAGAGGATTGATTGGTGTCCTCTCTTCAACCATTTGTTAAGAAAAAGGTTTAATTTTGCACATAAATTGTAGGAAACTTTGCCTCAGAATAAAGTACCTTAATTTTATCAGTTAGCATGGGATCTTTTAAAAAAAAATATTCCAGGCTATACTTAGAATTCCCTTGTCTATGGAGGCACATTAAAGATATTTTTGATCGATAAAAATAAATGTCAATTTAAAACAATCTGGAGATAATGTGACAGACATCTCTACACCAGTTCCACTTGTTTTGTTTTTAAATTAAATTAAATTCTTTTCAGAAGTAGGATAGGGGTCCAAACAATTAGTTGCCTTAAATAAAAGATACACATATATTTTTCAATGAAAATATAACTTCAATGTACCTCCATGGACACAAACAAAAATATCTTGTGCAAATTGATGGTTTTTGAGACGCATTTTAAGAATAGGGTACCCTTTCTTGAGACAACGTTACAATTTAAATAAGCAAGTTTTGACCTTTTCCTCAGTAAATGGTTGTAGAGTTGACACTAATGACCTCCTTTTATATTTGTTTTCATATTTTTAAATCTTCAACTTAAGTTTGTAGCTGCGCAGTTCAAATTTATGTAAAAATGCATCTTTCTGCCCTTCTATGCGTAAATTGCGTACAAAACTTGAATGTCATATTAATTGCTTTTGTATCTTTGACAAGAGTTTTAGTTAGTTTTAGTTAGTTTTTTGATATTAAAAAGCCAGTTCAAGAAATGTTTACATTTGTCTTCTCAAATGTAAAAGATGGCCGCACATTAACATCAGGCTTTTACTCTTTCCGACAAAAATATAATGTACAACAAAGAAAACTCACTTAATCTTTTCACTGATCGGATACTTTTATCTTCTCGACCTTCATTTGCTTGGTGATAAGGGATTCTGGGTAAATGTTCATCTTTAATGTGGATCTCGCTCTTCGACTTTTTGATTTCTGGAAATTGTTTAAACTTCATCCAGCCTTTCACCTCATCCACTGTCTCTTTCAGCTCACTGTTCACGCGTCTGATGTCGTCCATCTGTTCACGTAGTTCAGCCATTTCCAATTTGATTTTCAAATTTTCCTTTTCCAAATCAAAATTGGACTCAACCATGTTATTGTTAGCTTGGAATTTACCAGATTTAATCCAAACATTCATCTTATCAACCGTATATTTCAGCTCGAGGTTATCACTTTTAATGTCAGTCATTTCCAATTTGAGTTCAGAATTCTGTTTTTTCAACTCAAAATTTAACTCCTCAACTTTTTCCAGGCGTTGGAAAATTTCATTGACGACATTTTCGCTTGCAGTGCCAGGAAAAAAGGTAAATACGACAATGCAAGAAAAACTTGCATGTAGGAAGATTCCGAAACTCTCCATTTTGTAAACCTCTTATCGTAAAGGTTCAAAGCGATATGTAGTGCACTGTCCTTAATTCATAAACTAAATATAAAGAGATGAATTTTTGTAGGTATACAATTTTTTCCCCTACTTTTACTTTGAATTATAGACCTATCAGTGTTGTTGACTTTATCAAATTTATTTTTGTACTTTTTTTTTCAACATACAAAAGTGCAAAATTATATTGAATTTTGAAATCGACCAAAAAAACCCCCAAAATAAGCAAACCCCCCCCCCCCAAAAAAAAAAAACCAACAAAAAAAAAAAAACTCCAGAAAAATGATGAATAAAACCAACTCCATACAGACATTATCATCATATTTCATTGTGGAATTGAATTTTTTTTCATGAAATGTTTCAAAACGCAAATATTAATGTTATTGTTTGTCTCTTTGTAATTTAGTTTACATATAGTTTGATTTTTTCCTATCCCAATCATTTACCATATTGTTTTAAAATAAAGAATAAAAAAGATAAGGATGACGTACTTATCGTTCGCACACAGTGAAATACAGCTATTTGTGTGTTTTCTAAAAAACCAAGATTCACCGCTTTTTAAATCTAATGCATAATGAAAATTTGGATTTTTAAAAATATAATTCCTCAATGATTTCTGAAAGAAAAAATAAACAACTCCTCCATGTTTCTGCTTCTTTGTTGTTTTTTTTTTATTATTTAGCTTTTTTTTTTAAAATGTTGATGCTCTAATAACTTTTTTGCATTTTAAATACTTTGCTTCTGTTTTCCTTTTCTGGTTTCAATAAAATATTTTATTCATATTCTATCAATTTAAATTACACTTCCTTTTTTAAATTGCATCATTCTCAAAACAAAGCATTTTGTCTGGCTAATTATTTTGTGTGTGACTAAAAATTAAGACTATAATGCTAAAAGTTAATAGCCCTAGCGCCGTAAATGTTGACATGGCAATTATACTGGTGTCTCAGTTTGCAATAAGAACAGATCACGGGTACAGCTTTCAACTTCTTCTCTTAAGATCTTCTGTATCTATACAAAGGCGTCAGTATATAAATAGTGCCTGTTTGGGAGGGTAACAGTTGAAATTGACACCCCGAGAAAACGATTGTCAACCGACGCGAAGCGACAATGGTTTTGTTATCCTCGCAAACAGGGACTATTTATTTTGTGATACTGAATGTCTTAATTATAAAGAAAACATCACTGCTTTTAGATAGGAATAACGTGAATTCTAAGGCGAACCGTACGCACATGATTTCGTGCATGGAACAATTCGTAATGTTACCCGTTGCTAAGTGCGTTGCTAACGCTGAGGGTAATAGAACAGATTATGAACTGCGTCCAAACCAATTAGATTTCAGTATTTAACATGAAAGTATAACAACATAGTTTGTAATTTAAATGAAAAACTTCCTGTATTACAGGACAATGATTGTTATTATTTTCATCAATTGTTAATAGTTGGGTTAGTACAAGTATGTCTTCATGAAAATAACAGACAAAAGAAAGTGATACAGTCAACTTTATTTTGATTTCAAGTATATCGTACAATTTCAGGAATAGAGAAGCCATCCTGAGAAGGATGTCCTCGCCCTCTGATTGCTTAAGAGAACACCCGTAGCATTTTCCTGCGTGCGAAGGAATACGTGGTCTCCGGTATTCACGCGCGTGGCGACTAGCCCACTTCCTGTGCCCCAGTCGCCCAATCTCAGTGTGTCCGATGCTGCACATCCAATTGGTGTTCCATTGACAACTATCTCAATGCTAGCCCAAGCATGAATGTCGACTTGAATTGTCCAATGAAACACGTAGACTCCAGTTCGAGGAGCTATGAACACCCCGTCATGCTTACTGTATCCGTGACCGTCGTTGAGCTGAACTGTGTCGAATATAAGTGTAGTGTGGATTGGAAGGCTGGAGGTACTATATGATTCCATGTAGGTGTAGAAAGCTACTGGTTGTTCTGCGACGTCAGGTGCTAGCGGATCTAGGATAAAATCAAAGTACTGAATTACTGACAGGAGTTGATTTAGATATCGATCATCATTTATTTTATAATCAATCTATCTTGCATGGCAATTACTAGTAGCTTTTAGTTTGTATTTGAATTACGCACTTTTTTTATAATATAAATTTTAAGACTTTTCCGACAAGAATTTCGAGAAACCCCATATGAATCATGTTGTGTTATATTTAAAGATAGATTTCAACTACTAGTATGTTTAGTAATAGAAACAATTCTAATCAAAGTAATGAAGTACTGAAAGCCGGGCTCTTTTGATGTGTCTTTACGCATATTGAGCAGTAAAGACTGGAAATCTCTATGATATAAAAAAAGTGCATATAGATTCATTCAAAACATTCATACTCAATAAATTGATCGTTCCATTTATCAAAAGTATCGATGTACGCTTCGTGCGTAAAGGACATGCATTTTTACACGTAATAGCAAATAGCCTTTTAAATGGCGTGATACTTCATGATAAGTATGACATCTTTCAATGTTTTCTGTTATCATTCCAAAATTAAGATTACCAAAATGAGGCTAGAAAAAACAAAATTAGCTGCCTTAAATGGAATTGTGATACAACATGGTTAATTATTTTTTTCGACTTTGTGTAGTACTTTTTTATGAAAGGTGAAAATGAATCATGATAGCAAAAAAACTTGAGGTTGGATGCAAAATAATGAAGATGTGGTATTTTAGCATATAATTAAAATCATGCTTTTAAATGTTGTTTCGGGAAAAATGAAAACCAATCACCTCTAAACAAATAATTTGGGACAAAAACTCACTTATTCTCTGGGATGATCGAATGTGATGCTCATTCTGACGTTTGTTTGCCACTTGGATCGACATTCTGGGGCCAGGACCTCTTTCAGTCTTGATCCTAGCATCTGAATCATTGTTTATCGAGAATTGCCCAGACCTCATCCAAACTTTCATCTCATTCACCGTATTTTTCAGCTCACGGTTTTCGTGTCTCACGCCTACTATTTCCTTACGTAAATCGGCCATTTCCAATCTGAGTTTGACATTTTCCGTTTTGAAATCAGAATTAAGCTCATCAATCTTATTGTACTCTTTAAAATTTTCAGATTTCATCTTATTTATCGTCTCGACCAGCTCACCATTTTCGCGTTTAATTTTAATTATTTCCGATTTGAGATTAGAATTCTCCATCTTCAGATTTGAGTTGAACTCCTCAATCTTTTCAAGACGTTGCAGAATTTCGTCTTCAATATTCTTTCCCAAGGTGAATGAAACCAGGGTAAATACGATTATGCAAAAAAGACCTGCAGGTAGAAAGGCTCCGAAACTCGCCATTTTGTTACTTGGGAACCGTTATCTTAAAAGGTCAAAGCGATATAATATAGTGATTTGGCCTAATTTCATGAAACCAATCAATATAAAATTATATTTTTTAGATGATATGTCTACTTTTTTGTAGTCTGTTATCGTATTTTTTGTCACCAAACGTAATGAGTGCTATTGACTTCATTAGATTGGTTTTTAGTTGAGTTTTTTTCATTTTTATGTAAAACGAAATGTCCCAAATCCAAATTATATAAAATTATTTGATCACCAAAATGCATACTATATATAAGACAAAAATGTTATATGTTAATGAATGAATTACAATTTAAAAGAGTTCGGTGGATGATGGCCATTTTTAGACTGTATTGATCTCATAAAAAAGAGATCTGTAGAAGATACATGTATAGGAATATAACCAAATCTAAGAGCAAACATTTATAAATTTGTATTCATTAAATAATAGCTTATATCTTGACAATTCATATCTAAAAGTTTAAGGTATATCTGATGGTTAATTTCTTTATCATATTAATGCGTGTTATGCAAATGCAAAAAGGATAATGTTAAGATGCATTATGTGCACTCGGCGGCAGTCACATTGATGAGTTATCATAATTATCAATAATTGTTCGTATTTGAACTACTTGAAACTATCAGTGGCATGCGGTTTTGTTTTAGGTATATCTGACACCATTACATTTGAATGATTAACAGTACTGTCCAGGTGTCAACGGAAGGTCATCTGTCTAATTATTGCGTAGTGTACGCGTAACAATCGACAGATAAAACAAAATTGTTACCTCGAAAAAGGTCGGTCAAAATTAAACAGAATAATATAGTATATAGATATTTTATTCATTATATAACTGCATGTATCATTGTTACAATTTTTGGTTGTATTTTTTTCGATATCAACCAGCTTTTCATGCAATGATTTAAAACACAAAAAACTCATATGCTCTCTATACACATACATCATTGAGCTTGCTTTTGGATGATGGTTTAGTGTTGGAGGAAAATGCGTGACGCGACGTAGTAATTATGTCATTAGAAACATTATTGGTCGCAATAAAAAAAAATAGAGGACAGCATTAAGACGATTGCGTCTTTAATTGGAAAACTAAGAACTAACTGACTTGAAACATACTTGTTAGGCCTTCCCCGCCTACCCCCCCCCCCCAAAAAAAAAACAAAAAAAAAACTGCGAATAAATAATATTAAAACTTAAAATGAATGAAATGTTAGCAATTAAATCTGGTAGTTTATACAAATACCTCATATGATACCTCGATTATTGATCTCTTTTCAGTTGGTTTACTTTTCCCTCGCTTCGTGTCAATGAAATTATATTTTGACAGCATGTGATTAGAATTGGCCATGCATGATTGTAAACAAATTTCATATCTTATATATCTCGCAGAACAAGTCATCGAATATTCCTGCGCGCAAAAATAAAAATAAGAAATAAATAAATAAATAAACAAATGAAGACAATATAACATTGCTGTATCTTAACCAGGGTTTGGCGCAACAAATTATCAGTTTGCATTTAGAGTTTGACCAAAATGTTGAGCTTTTTATAATTTTGCAGTGTTAACCAAGAACCCCTTTTGTTTGCTTATACGCTTTAAATTCAGACCCGTTCGCTTGCCAACAAAATGCACTTCACTACAAAGTCTTCACTAAAGTCTTTACTAGTGTGCATATATTAAGTGCCTATAACTTTTTTTTTGCGTCTCAATACTGTGGGTTAGTATGTTTTTTTTAACTTTTTTTTAACTGAATACCTAAAGCGTCATGACGAGAAAATTACATGTAATTGGTTTTATCGTTTGACCGTCTTCTGCTAGACGAGCCTGCTGGTTTAGAGTACATATATAAGTGTTGATATGATCATACAGCTGCGCCTTCATGATAAATATGAACAATATGTAGGTATGTAAAGCTAAAAGTTTACCTATATTGTATCCATATATGCATGCTTTTAATAAATGCAGATACAAAAAAATGACCCTCCCTACCCCCTACCCCCCCCCCTAAAAAAACCACACGATAAAAAAGAAAACAAAGAATAGAAATTAAACAAAAACAAAAACAAACAAACAAAACAACGAAAAAAAAAAAGAAATAAAAAGAACCCCATCAACTATGAACTACTCCTGATATGAACTTAAACACATTTAAATCTAGAAATCCACCAGCTATTGATATTGTTGCAGAAGTGTGACCCACTGTACTTATCCTGTGAATTATGAATGCACATACATGTAAATCTATATATTGTATATAGTCCTTGATTAGGTATAAAACGTTAAACATGTTCGTAGATCTTTTAGGGAATACAAATTATATGCTTTTTGGTGTATTTAATTAGTTTAATGAAACCACTAACCACTTTGTAAAAGACTAGTATAGTATTTATTGTACTGATAAGCTGTATAGCTTAAAGTTAATAAAGAACTGAACTAGTAATTATAAATCAATTATTTGTATTTTGAAATTCAGCGCTCTAGGGTGCATAAAAAAAGAATTGGCCCGAGTCACTAAATAGTATTGATTAATCTATTTAAATGTAACTTTATATTGTTGTTGTATGTACTTACAAATAGTAAAGAGCAAGTTAAAAAAAATTACCTGGATCATAATGATACCTTACCCCCCCCCCCCCAACCCCCGAAAAAAAAGGGTGGGCACATGTACTTACTCTCTCTCTCTCTCTCTCTCTCTCTCTCTCTCTCTCCGAAATAATTTCGTATAAACAAAATTTTCTTAATTCGGTACTATTTTTTTTTTTATATTTTTTAATTGCTTTATATAGAAACAAAAAAACAAAAAAAGTACATTGAATACACTTTTTTAACATGACTGAAACGGGGGGTTTCAGTGAATTTATTTATTGCAATACACAGAAATACACATAAGATTACCAATTTTAATCAATTTTTTCTTCGGGAACAAATAATTAGGATATTCACTATCCAACAACCAAGCCCCTGTGATTATAAATCCATTATTTAACACGAAAAAGAGACGATTTATTATATCGTTCTTTGAGAAACTTTTAAGTAGAATATTGCAATCAAGATTATATGTTGCGTGTCTATTTTTTCTATTCCCATTATTATTCCGTGTTGTTTTAAACATTTCATTCACGCTTTCCCTTTTTCTCTCATTATTTTATTTCCGGAAAAAGCATATCCGCATTGCTGCAGTTTTATTTTTAGGTATGTCAAGGGAGGGAACTGAAATGTTTTTATTGTTCGATGCCGTTTGGCCGTCTGAAAAAAAAATATGATGCAAATTCGGTGATCTTCTTACGGTAAGTACAATGTACATCTCTTTTTAAATATCATCTATTGATGCCGCCCACGTTACTACTGCCATTGTGCGAAGTATCATCAGTGGGTGTAACGTTGCTGTGGCCCGCGTTTCCTCTGAATTTTAGATTTTAAAGAAAACGCATCTTTTACCTCAAATGCGCTATATTTGCTTCTTTTAACTGTTAATGTATATAAAAATACATGTATGGATATTGTTCTGAAAGTCTTGAATCTATTAGAAGTCAGTGTACGTAATTAACAGATTATTCGTACAAAATTTATTTTGTAATGGACAGTTCATCTCTTCTTCTTCTTCTTCTTAAGAGCTGACTCCAGTAAAATATTTTCTTGCTTCTGTTCATATACATACGTCCCTGCAGTTTATACATGATTGGCACGTTCTTTCGAGATATTTCATTTGTCATTTGTATTGTTGATTTGTGCATTTGTTGTGGGATTAAATGAATATTGTGAAGGTTTTAACAATTTCAGTGATTTATAAAATATAAACACTGAACGTGTTGAAAGAAAAAAGCTAAAATAAGAGATAAAAATATCAGAACTATTCTTTTTGACCATATTATTAGCAGTAATATATTAGGCAATCAGATTAAAATAAGATCTTTGATCCGCTCTGACAAATTCAATGTGTAGCGACATCAAATTTGTAGGAGCGGATCAAAGATCTTATTTTAATCAGATTGTGTATCAGGAAAAGTCATACCATGGAGGCCGAGTACCTGGAGATTTCGTACTCTTATAAAACGGTTAAAAGAGAACAGGTTCTCTCTGACAACTATCCCCTGGAGAATTTATATTTTCTTGTCATACTTCCAGCAGATACATACCATATTTATTAAGGACTTTCATATCAACATTCATCTTAGCAAAACATATTTGAACATATTGTTTGAAAATTAAGAGGCAGTAGGAAACGGTAAAATGTCAACAAGGTATTATTTTCTAACATGTCTCCAGGTTACAAGTTTTCCAACTCTCTCTTAAAGATTCATTATTAGCTACCGGTACATGTGGCTGGCATAAAAAGAGTGTTTTAAACTCATCAGAAAACTAGCTAGACAGCTAGTTGTCAGCCCTTTAAAAATTCAGCAGCCCACAGAAAATGATTGGCATTTGTTTAATTTTATTTGCATGCATAACATACAGGAATTAATTTTGCATGTAAAACATTCGCAAATCTCTCTTTCGTTTTCATAAACTTTGTTTTTTTTTCTTTAGTTATGTTGTTATCGAACACCCTTCTTTTTAGGGCTAATAGTCCTTTATTCTGTAGCATGTCTGGGGGACTCTTTCAGAGCATAGTCTACATAAATTAAATGCTTATATTGACTGTTGTTAAATGACCATACAAGAAAAGCGATAGTGTGATTAATAATAAAAAATCTTAATAAAGAACCCCAATCCTGATATTATGTACACTTCCCTCAAAATAATCACTACGTCCAGTTGGGTGCTCGTACAAACAAATTTGTTTGTCCCTGCCAAAAGTTATGCGTCTTGGGCGGACGGTTATTTCAAACACTGATAAAAATTATTTTTTTGTTTTTATTTTGCAGAATTTTAAAGACCTTTTACCATGAGGAAACAACGCCTCTATCTTCTCATTATGAGTCAGATGAGTGACACTTATTACCAATATGGAATTCTCTTTTTGACATCCTTTATAACAGTGTGAATATGGCAGAATCTTCAGACAGTGGTACACAAGATGAACCAATCATGTACAGTCAGAAGTCATATCCTGTGAATTCATTGGACAATGCCTCCTGGGATGTAAACAATGAAATCCAAAACCAGGGTTATTTTGAGTTTTCATCAAAACATAGGTTAAAACACAGCTTTGAATTACCACCAGGGAGGGGTCATTTAATGAATGGACTAAAAAATCAGATTCCAGATACTACTCAATCCAGCTGTGATAAAAGTTACCATAAAGTGGATTCTATTTCTGTGCCAATTTATAATAATGATAGTGCTCACAGTTTAATAAACAGTACATCAGAAAGTTTGGATCAAGAAACCAGTAGAAACCTTTCTAGAGGAAGAAACCGAAGGAAACCTAAGCATAGTCTCTCCAAGACAGAGCTTTATGAGGAAAATGTGGATGATAATTTTTCAAACAACACAAAACCTTCTTATGAGATGGGCGACCAAGGGCAAAGCAGCTTATCAGACGAGAAAGACTCAAATTTTCACATCAGGAGAAGCATGCAGAGGATAAGGCCTGAATACGTACAAGTACCTGCTGATCCTAGTTACATAAAACCTGAATTTGCACAAAGTTTTCCAGATTCCAGTTCAAAAAGCAGGGTATATGACCAAGTTCCTCAACAATCAAATTTTACAGAACCTACTTGCGAACAAGTTCCACCTGATGCAAGTTCTCTTCTCGGAAATGAAATTGAAGCTGAAAGTCAGAAAAATCAGTTTGAATGTAAGGAATGTCATATTACATTGTCAGATTTTGACTTGTACACAGATCATTTGATGTCCCACCACACAAGTCATGAAAACAGTGGTATAAATTCACAAAACATGGGGATTTATAACGAGGATATGCTGAACAGCATAGCAGAAATGATAAAAGCAAGGACAGGGGAAAATGAAGTGAATCAGGGACAGTCTGACTCTTGTAGCATGTCTGGTGTGTCTGAAGGAGGTCTGGAAATAGATCTATCCCCAAACTTGGAAGATAGACAGATGGGAGAAGGAATGAAGACAGAGGTCAACACAAAAGAAGGAATGGAAATAAAGAATTTTGAAGGAAAAGTGAAAGGCAAGAGAGGAAGAAAGAAAAAGACTGAGCAGTCCTCACCAGATACAAATTCTATCAAATGTCCTGTGTGCTCAAAGGGGTTCAAAACACGAAACAATTTAAAAACCCATTTATGCAAGTTTCATAGTGAAAAGAGAGATGTTCTGCAGAGCTTTTTTGCTTTTGGAGAAAAACTGAGAGAAAAGTCTGTGTGTGATTTATGTGGAAAATGTTTTATTTCCAAGACTGCTTTACAAAGACATGTTGAATCACGCCATCCTGCAGAAACAATTGCAAAGTGTAATGAATGTCCAGAGGTGTTTGCGAACAACGAAACTCTCTATGAGCACATGAGTAAGCACCATGGAAATGGGAGTATTCACAACTATAAACCTGATACCTCAGAAGAATTAAGCCATGTAATAGGAACCAAAGAGATTCTGGATAAAAATGAAAACCATCAAACCTCATTGAAGGCAAATGTCTTAAACCAAGCAGCAACCAATAGAAATCTGCTTCTCTGTGACGAAGCGACTCTCGTCCAAGAAATCCAAAAAGCAATTGCAGACCCAAGGACCAGAAATACTCATCAAAACCATGAGATAGATGCTAACCATTCCAGTAATGTCAGTTCTGAGCAGGAAGAAATGGAGTTAGTTGGAACAGAACCACAGACATCCCACTACTTCCAGAGAGAAATAGACCTACCTACTGAAGAATCTGAGAAAACCAAGGACATCTACTGCAGTGTGTGTCTCTTGTTCTTTGAGTCAGTGGAGAAGTTAATGCTACACTTTGTGACTTCTAGTGAGTGCCTGAACAGCAAAGAGTGCCCTGTGTGTGGGAAAGTCATCAACTCCAGCCTGAAAGAACACCTCAAGTCTCACTCAGGTATGTGATTGATGAAATGCAATATGGTACATCAGTTTTCATTATTATTAGCATATCAGATTTAATGTCAGTAATGAGGAAAAGTCAAAGATGCAGTACCAACGAGACCCAACCTAACACTAGACAAACCTCAAAAGCTGACCCTATGTTTGCTTTGCATCTAATCGGGGTCTGCATTTTAAAATTTGCATCTGCTCTGGGTATGCCCGTGTTTTTCTTATGGGTTTTAGCCTCCACTTTTACACATTTAAGTGTGAAGCAGACCAGTCTTTTATCTTACTGCTTGTAGAGTACAACATGTGTAGACATTTTATCATTTTTATCATTTTTCAGTAGCAATCGTACAATAAGGACATGCATTTATTTAATGACAAATTTTCCGATACCTATGACCAAGGTAAAAGATTGAAATTTTGTACGTAGATAAATATATAATTTTATTTTACTACTGTATAGGCTCATGTTTAGGGGACCTTTTTTTTCAGCCAAAATTAAAATATGTGTAGTGTATCTATATACATGTATGTACAATGTATGTAAGTATTTTAATTTCTACATGTTAAGTGTACAATATCAATCATTATTGACAATTTTCCTGCACAAGGATTAGATTAAAAATGAATGTTAAAAATAGATATTTTTTTGGTCGACACTTTCATTGGTCAAAGCATCGAACTAGAGTTTTGATAATGTGGCACTGATTGGTTAACACGATATCCTGTTAGACCAGAGAACAAGTCTGCTTTCAGGGTCTGCTTGTTAGACATGAACAGATTTTTTAAAAAATGCAAAATTATAATGTATACGTATACATTTAAATTTGTGTCTTTAATCTTTGTTTTTACAGATGACCGACCATATCAGTGTGAAATCTGCAAAGCTAGCTTCAAGAGGAACCACCAGATGAAACTTCACAAACAGACAGTGCACTCAGACCTCAGATTGTACCACTGTGAGTTGTGTGAAAAGTCGTTCAAGCGTAGAGACAAGTTAACGTGTCACTACCGGACACACTCCGATGAACACCCATTCATGTGCACGGAATGCGGCAGCGTCTTCAAGTGGAAGCACCACCTTAAACGTCACAGAGATAACGTCCATGCAGACAAGGCGTCGCAGATCAAGGCTCGAAGGTTTCCCTGCAGTGTGTGCGGAAACTGCTTTAAATGGCGGCATCATCTGAAGCGACACCTGCGAAATGTGCATCGCTTGTTCGATGGATTATGGGATGGGGAAGATACTAAAATGTCACTGGACTCTGAAAATTCATTGGCTGTTCCAAAAAGTAGTTTGCCTGTAGTTGGGTCAGAAGAATTGAGTAAAGTAGATGGAAATTCATGAAGGGAAATTTATGGTATTTTCAGTATTGCAGAAAAGTTGTATGTTTAGATATTGATATGGAAACGCTTTGTTGATGCAGCAATAATGGTTTTAGAATTAAAAGCACATACTGTCAAATTAATGCCATGTATTTAAATGATTTGAAATAAGATGAAACTTCAGGTAGCTAAGTATCAGTTAGGTTTAAAAGAAAGAAAATAATTATAATTTTTAAAAAAGTAGTATGTTTGGTCATCTTCACTGTCATAATATTTCATATGCCCCATAGTTAATTTGAAACGCATTTAGAGGTTTTCGAATGTTCATGGTAAAATAAACTACATCATGAGACATCATGAAAAAAAGGTTGAAACTACCTCTCCATAGAATTTGAAGGTTTTTAAATTTAAACTTTTTGTTCCATTTAGCAGAGATCTTTATCGTTACAGCAAAACTCGGTTATAACGAAGTCACTGGGACTTAAAAAATTACTTCGCTATATCCTTATTTCGTTATTATAACCGTATAAGAAATTCATTCAATTTACATAGCTGGAGATCCAAGATGACTTCGCTATATCCGTAAATTCGCAATATCCGTGTTCGTACTGAACGAGTTTTACTACTATTATTAAAGAGAGAACACAACACTTAAAGACTTTAAATGAAAATGTTGCTCAATCAACAAAGGATAAATAAATTATGCCTTATCTATGTATTTAGATACTACTTTGCAAAGGACAAATTTTGAAAGTACAGTACATGTAGCTAGTTCCATGTGTCTCAGTTTGATTCACTGTTTTGTACCAGGTACAGATATTCATGGCTCATTTGATGACCCTTAGTTAGTGCTATTTAAAGTGACTAAAAAAATACATTTATTTAGTTGTAAACACCAGTCCCCAATTCTTTAATGCATGTTTAGGTATAGTTGTTTTTTTCGTTGCTGAATTGCCATTCATTGTTTTTAGGAAAGATATTCAAGATTTGTTATTTTTGAGATTTATATTGATAAACATGAAAAGTGCTACTAGTTAAGTATATGTAGGTGTACACCTATATTTATATGTATTTAAATTTTTAACCAGGTATATGTTTTGTAGAAGTTTATTTTCCAATCCCAAACACTGAGAGTATACTCAAACCAAGCTTTTTAAAATTAATAATTGTTCAGGGCAGGTTGTTTTACATTTATAAACCCACAGCTTTTCATCATAAAGCTTTAGTTATATAAATACATGTACAGAGTAGATTACTTAAGACAAATGCAAACCGGGGATCTATGTGAAATGGAAATAAAATTTTGATAATTTGAGTTGTTTCTACATGTACAATGTAATTTAATGTAAACACCTATTAAAGCCATGATTTTAAAAGAGTTGTTAGATAAGTGTTTATACAAACTTTTGTTTTTTGTTTTTTTTATTTAGTATTTTTTTCACTGTATTAAGTTGCATTTTTTGTAAGTCAATAAGTGCTATATTGTTGTTTTCACTGGTTAACATTTGATCATCAAATTATATGCATATATTACATGTAGTAATATGTAATTTTATTATTGTTTATTTTAAGCGACCTGTGACATGGTTTTTGTAAAGATTTGGATGGACGATGAATATAATATGTGATGTTACATAACAGGTCACCAAAGCTGTATTTTTTAAATTTTCAATGTGAAAATTTTGACTCTTAATTTATCAAATTAATATCTCCAACAGATTGTTAAAAAAACTAAAAAATGTTATTACATGTAGGTTGTGTGTATTGTAAAATTGACCAATCACACACATATTTCATTGTTGTCATCAATTTATTACTAAGATATGCATGTCTTAAAAAGTGACTTGCAAAAAAGAAAAAATCAGTGTATCAAGTCAACACTTTATGATTATTATGTAAGCTATCTGAAATTATAAAAATATATTATATTATACATGTAGAAATATTACATTATACCTTTAAGTAAATTTCATAATTTCAGTGTAATTTTTTCCATACGAAATTGTCTGCATATTCAATATAGATAAAAATGTTGAACACATTGTGATACGATGTACCAGTTTTTTTTTTATTTTTGACCGAATGGAATTTTATGACAAAAATAATATTCCATCAGTTCAGTAAGAAGCAATTGTTTATATATTAACACTGAAGGAGGTTGGATTGTCAACAAATTACACATCAGTTCTACATTTAAATATAAAAAATGTTGGCCATTATTTAGCAAATTTAATATTTTGGATACAAACACTAAATTAGCCAAAAAATATTGTCATTTACCTTTGAAGAAGAAGCACGTTGATAAATATTGTTCTAAAAAAAAGTCCCGGCCATCTATCCCTCTTAAATGTGCTAGTGTATAAAATTATTAATATCATATTTTTAATATTACATGTATTTTGACCAAAAAAATAAACTCATTTGTCTCACTCATTTTCAATACAGGAAAATATATGTTTGTTGAACATGTTGTATATATGCAGCATGTAATCTTTTTAGAGATTGTTTTCAATTGATAACTGGTTTTATGTAAGATGTACATGTATAGAACCATAGAGAAATATGTGCTAATGAGAGAGAGATAGAGAGAGAGAGAGAGAGATTTTATACTTTGTGATAAATCGAATATTTAGGCAACAATCTATACACTGTTCACAAGTTTTTTTATCTATGTATATTTGAATACAATGTGTAAATGTAATTGTCTTATGAATATTTTTTACATTCTTAAAAAGATTTAACTTAAATACGTAGGTAACAAAGAATCCTGTTTTATCTTTTCTTTTATCCTTTAAAAAAAAATATTAAATATACACAAAGCAGTTTTGTCTCTAAAAATTAATGTAGAAGGAAGAAATAAAGAAGTAGAAGGGGGAGTTGGGGGGTCTTGCTTATAGCTATATTGTGTTGATTTGCAATAATAGCCGGGTAATTAAGGCATTATAGGCGGGGGATTTCCCCGCCTCCCGGGTCTTAAAGACAACCCTGAGTCAAAGGTATATTTACATCCAATGAGTATGATTCCCTCCATTTTTTACCGAAATTATTTTAAGGTGGTATGGGACATCTGTCGATATTAATGTGGATTAAAGTACTACAGTATATAATTGAAAAAATTTCACTGGTTTAGAATTTTCAAATTTTACAATATTTGGCCCAAAAGAAATAGCTTTAAAAAAATTTAAAAATATTTTGTAAAGGTAAAAATTGTAAAACCCCCAGCGGGATTCGAACTCATGACTTACAGGTTCGTAGTGAACCCTCTAACCCACTGCGCTACGGAGTTAGGTGACCAGTTTTGGAAAGAAGCTACTTATATAATTACACTTTATTTTATTGTTTATTTCGATAAACAATACGTCACAACATGGAAGTGTCCCATACCACCTTAAACGATCGGTCGAAATCATCAGCAACACGGACTGCACGAAATTATCTTTATGATGTAAGGCTTAAATTCCCATGTACAATGTAAGACGACTCGGTCGTTTCTTTTATCTAACGTTCTGATGTACATTAGCAATTTTTTAGTTTAATTTTACTTCTCTAGTTCTCTTTCCGATCAATTCTTCATTTTGGTAAAGGAACAATGTGACTTAGATTAATGAAATGCTTATGCAGGTTTTGAAGATGGCGATCATTGCAGAACAATAATTACATATTAAATAGATAACGCGAAGCTCTGAGACATATAATTTGTTTACAGTGTACCCCCTTAATGTTGATATCTAGAAAATGATTTTAGAATGTCTTTTTGTTTCAATATCCGTTATGAAGTTATATAATTGATTTGATATATCGTTCCCCCGTACTTAATGGCTCTAAAGAAAAATATGGAGAAAATGTAAAACATTTTGGAGTAAATAACAGTCATGTCACGCTGTGAATATACTAAAAATCAAAAGAAAGTGCCAGATTTACTGCTGTTCTGTATATTTACAGTACAACGTACATTTGCATCATTATTTTTTTTTAAGTCACGTGTACACGTAACTATTATGAAACCGTTTTGGAGAACCGGGGCATGCGCAGATCTAGAGGGGAAAAGGGGGATATCAAGACCCGCCTCCTTTCGGAAATTAAAATTTACTAAATTCACACAGTAAATTAACCGAAAATAGGCCTAGGACTACCCCCTTCCCGAAATTACTTGGTTACCCCCCCCCCCCTTCCAGGAAAGTTTTCTCGACTTGTAGGGCCTTATATTGAGTCATTACAAAATTATTTAGATATAATATTGAATGGGTATACTATGTAAAGAGTGACGTTCTGGCGGTGGTGACATATTTAGTACAATTTTTCTTTTAAAAGCTTTTGCTGATGGTGACCCAGAAAACAACTTCCTCCTCGTAGTATTTGTAGTTATTTCAAAGTCAGTTCATGGATCAACATGGCTGCACTCCTCACTTTTTGTTGTATTTCAATATTCTTCGTCGAAGTTCAAACGTATGGTAAGTATGCATTTCTTTTATTAAGAAACTCTAAAAGCATATTGTCTTGAAGCTATATGAAGTATATTTTTATGTTACATATTGACGTCAAGTAAATGTTGGACTTTTAAAAACAGAAAACACGTTAGCATATCAAAAATCAAGTTACAAACAAGAAAGTACAGTTACAACAGATTACAAAGAAAAATATACGTACATAACTGCACAAAGAGCCAGAAATGACAAATATTTAAGATTGTTATTTAACCCCTTTCTTATTATTTTTTCTCAAGTTTCCATTGTTTATTGTTGCAATGACGCATTCATTTACTTTTTTATAGAATGATGTAAATGCATGTAATTGACCTGTTGTCAAAAGCAGAACACTGATTAAAAAAAATTAGACATGTGTTATCTTTAAATTCACCAGTTCTTAAAACAATGAAAACAAATAATTCCTTATAAGATAAAAAAAAGTGTGTCTATTGACTCATTTTTAATATCGATAAAAACATTTTTCTTTCATAATAATAAAAATAATAATTAAGTTTCTAAATTTTTTGAGTAGCTTTTTTATAACTTTTAAATGATGTACGTGTAATACCTTTAATATCTCTAGATAACTAAAAGACGTCCAATGCTCAGGAATACCACTTCACTCTTATCTGAGAAATGAATAACTCGCTCTGTTTATTTTTTTCTTTTAACTCTGTGTATTGTTTTTTCACATGTTAAAATGTAACTGGCAATGCAATTGAATTTCTTTGCGTAGTTTTAACAAGATCTTGTATTTTCCATAGAAGTTTACTTTTAAGTTTACTCATCAAAACAAACTGTCAGCTATTGAATACCTTCTTTCTTTTAATTCGCCGAAAAAGCTCACTCAATACATAGTCGGTCAAAATCTAAAACGCCTGCCCTATTACTTGGTATTAATGCTGTTTCTACTAAAAATCCACGCCCTTGGAGTGTCATTGTGTTCAATATATATATATATATTATGAGTACAATCATCGAATTAGAGTTTCACACGCACTACTTGAAGACAAAGCTCTCGTTAAATCGGCTCTGATTAAAATATTATACTTTAGAATTATCTATGCCATCAAACTGAAAGCAATTGTAAAAGATGTTGGCATTAGCGAACACGGATAATAATACTACGGCTATATAATGGACGCCTTCATAACTTCCCTTCGATATCCACACATAAGTTGTATTACAAAAGAGCGCTTATACTTGTTACAGGGGACTGATGTAATAAATAGATGTGTCGATGTTAAAAAAAAAGATAGTAGGTTTTGCTGCCAGTAAAATATGATATATGTTGCTGTTTTCTATATTAAGAATATAACTGAATCACATGGAAACATCCAAATGTGCCGTGAAAACATAACATTCAACTAATTGAATTAAAAATTTGAAACTTTATTTATTCAAATCAAATGGTACTCAGTTCTTCTAAAGCAGGCACAGTCTAGGTATTTTTTTAACTAAAAGAATTAAAGTGTAAAGGAAGAATCTGATGCTGCATACAATTGATTTAATGTGAGAAATCATTGCCAAGTCAGAATAATCTAAAAGCTAAAAGGCACAGGCTTTGATAACTTTCCACAACGAATAGGTTATCCTTGTATATACATGTACTAGGGTGACTATATTTTTTGTTAATACATTTACATTTTCAATTTTTGTTTGTTTGGTGTTTGTGATAACACCACGGATCAAGTTAGTACAGTATAATTCAGTACACTTTATCCAAGTTGCAAGGACCTTGCATAGGGAGGGGGGGGGGAACGGAGTCTGCCTATATATATATATTATATTTGACTAAAATATTGTCAATAATTCACAATTGTACAATTACAAAAATGTATAAATAAAGAACCAAGGAATCACAAAGTTTAATATAACGTAAAAACAATTATCCTCAAGGCGGCGTCAAATCTATAATTGATTCCTTTGGGCTATAAACTTTTTTATAACGGCCTGGTTCAAAATTACTACGTTATAATTATACTGAAAGAATGATTTCTGAAATACTTTTAATGAATTGTATTGATTGTTACAGACCAACTTGTCGGAAGCTTTACCACAGTCAAAAGTAGCTCAACTCACGGAGCACACTGGGCATCGTACGCTGTGGACGGCGATTTCAATCAGGGTGTAGACCGCTGTTTTCATAGTGGTGTGAACGAGACGATTAAGGAGGCGTGGCTTCAAATAGACCTAGGAAGAGTTTTTAGTGTCAGTTCAGTCAAACTCTGGTTCAGGAGTGATGAAGACTGTACGTATGATGATACTGTCCATTTAACTAGTTTATTTGAAATTGTTAGCAAGACATTGATCTAAATCCTGTATTTATAGTTGGATCATCATGGATCAAGAAATCACGACTCCCGGGGTTTTCGATCCGTCTGTCGAACGATACCACTGTACCAACACCACTTTCATCTTGTTACACATCTTTACAATCCAACGACATGCCGACCGTTATAGAGAGAGCCTGTGAGAAAACAACCAGATATGTCTGGATTTATCAGGATCATATCTCTCCAGGAGACGAATGCCCGATCCTAGAAATCTGTGAAGTCCAAGTTTTCGGTACATATGAAAGAAGCAATGCTTAAGGTCTTATTTCTATACTATTTCTTTCTACTTGATGACATTAAACTCATTGTGAGTAGATTTTTTTCTAATTTATTTACTCTAGATGTAATGCTATGCGAAATATTAAATGCATTTCATACATACGGTATGTCTACAAAATGTACACCGTTAAGATCCTCAGGCCTAGCAGCTCTTGAAAGGAATTTGGTAATTAGGTGGTTATTGTAATGACTTTAAAACATCTTAGCACTATTCAGCCTTTTATAGCTTAAATCTAAATGATGCTAATATCACTGACGAGTACCGTAATAATTATCATTATTATACTTTCATGTTTAATACTGAAATCTGGTTAGTTTAGACGCAGTCTTTAATCTGTTATATTGACCTCAGCGTTAGTAACACGCTTAGCAACGGGTAACACAACGAATTTACAAAATTATGCGCGTACAGTTCGTCATAGAATTCACGTCATTTCTAAATAAGTAAGATAGGTTTTCTTTAGAATAAAGCCATTCGGTATCATAAAAGAGATACCTGTTTGGCAGGGTAACATAAAAATTACACTCCTTGAAAACCATTGTCAACACTCGCTTCACGTCGGATGACATTGGTTTTCTCAGGGATGTTAATTTCAATCGTTAACCTCCCAAACAGGCGCAATTTGTATTTTATTCTACTAACGTTAAGTTTATTTATTAAGGATGTGAAACCGGATACTATGGTGATCACTGTCGTCACAAATGTGATCACTGTATGAATAAAGCAAACTGTGGGATCAAGGACGGCAGGTGTGATGAATCGGGATGTGCCACGTCTGGATACCAACCTCCACTATGTACAGGTAAAACGTATCTAAAGCAAACTTAAATAAATTATTTGGTTCCATTGCCTAGTAAAATGGTCATTTCTATAATTTTACCTGCTCTTCCATAAATTTTTTTTGTGTTTTGAGCTGTTGCAAAAAAATATTTCTTGCTTAGACTGACAGACTTATTTAGTAATAAATAAAGAAATCAACGATGAATAAATATTGTTTGCGTTACTTATCGTTTTGGAAATCTATGCAAGAACACTGTATATGATTTTTTTTTTAGAATAATAGATATACAATCGTGAAAATGATACGATTTTTATTCATAAATCTCTACCCATTACATGAACACTAAATTAGATAAAAATACAATGCTTATGACCATTCGGGTTATCTCTTTTATTTTCCCTTTCTTTTCTTCATAATTTGTATGATGGATAAAAATTGTTTGTTGTTTAAATTTAGCTTGTTTAAACGATACATATGGAAATGACTGCGAATACACATGCGGCCACTGTTACAACCATGCCGTTTGTGACAGAAATAACATAACGTGTTCAAATGGGTGTGGAAAGGATTATAGCGGAAGTGATTGTAAACAGCGTAAGTGTTTCAAACCCTTTTACAGATGTATTAAGGACGACGGACCCAATCAAGATTCCGCACTTCTGTGCAGAAATCCGCGCATACTATTTGAATATGACTGTCGTAATAACGTACATCAGAAAACGAGAAAATAATAATTTTTCATTCTACTTAATATAATTTGTGATGCCTATATATTTTTAGTGTAGAAAAAAAAAAACTTGTTCGATTTTGCTCTGTTTGCGACGAACTCAGCTCGTTATATTTCCACGGTTTATAACTCCAAAAACGCCTAAAGTCAGCTTATAATTTTATAATCTGGTATATATTTAATTTATACCTTAATTTAACGATATTTTTATGCATAGGAGTTAATGTAACGTCAGGCACTTTGGAGAAAAACCCTATTGTAGAAATGAATTGGTTTGCCGTCCATAAAAACCTTAGCCATCGAATTTTCCTTCATAAAATTTACTTTAGAAATATTTTCATTGACTGGTGGTAAGCATTTTACTTCGGTGTGTTATAAAACGAAATAAAGCTTTCCTTTACACACAACGTCCAATATTTATACATGGTATTGTATTTGGATGTTGCATATTTACATACAGTTTGACAATCTGAATTTTTAAATTAAGACCCATGTTCAAAGTGTAACAACATCTTTCATATTATTAAGGTTTTTCATTTCCAAATGAAAACACCTATTTTTGTGATAAGCGAAAAACCTTGAGGTAACTCCATACTCGTAAAATTCTTTGAGGAAAGTTGAAAAACCGAACTGATTTCAACTTAATAGACTTAAATGTCATCAATTGTTAGAAAACATATACATGTCATCGCACTTTTTGAGATGCCAGATAAACATAAACTAAAGCATATTTTAGCATCAGGAAACTGTATTTTTTGGTTAAAAGTAAAATCTTGTAGGCAGAAATTTGTTTTTCTTGTTTAATTTTAATGTCAACTTTATCAGAAAACTAAAATTACAAAAATAGTTTAAAATTAATCGTTGGAATAAGAAAAACTATAACATTTAAACATACAACTGAGAGAAAAGTCAGAAAAAGAGTTATTTCCCCTTTGCATAGATAAGATGTATAAAAATTTGGAAATTTAGGATAAAATTAAGTGCAATAATATCTTGAACCTACCAATAATTATAATTACATCCATGTGATTATATTCACATAAAATAAATAAAACTACCTTACACAATTTTTAAAGAATTCAAAGCTTTACAAAAAGGTGTGACGTCACAGAACACTGGATCTACTTTAAATGGATTTTAATATTTTTTCAAAAAATGTTTTCCCTACTATTAAGGTCCACCGTTTCAAATTGAAAGCATATTGTTTTTGTTAGGTCTCTTTTTTTCTTTTTTTTATTCTCTTTTTTATCCCGACCTTTTTTTCAAATGCTATGTCTCGGAAACGCTTTGATAGATCTATCATTTTAAATTTACAGAGATAAAAAGAATAAGTAGCAATAAATGTATAGGTAGTGAAAAAATAATATACTAATTTTTGGATTAATGACATCGCTCACTGTCGTCGATTTATTTTCTAAATTTTGATTTTTAAAGGGTCATTTTGTTCGTCAAAAATCTCTAAAACGGTTTGAGATGAAACTTCAAATTTTCAGTGATGGTAGGTGGTAGATCGCATTTGTACAATTTACAGGTGGTACATGTAAATGATTGTTGTCTGTCACTGCCGGTCGTCCCCGGACGCGAAATTAAAAAAAAAGTAATTTTTCAAATTTGTGCTCTTTTTTAATTATTTTCTTAAAAACTTTATATATGTCAATCAAGCAATCCTCAGGAATGAACTTTTTTTTCTTCCGTTTTGAGATGTACTTTATTTGATTTTGTCCGAGTGAGATCTTCAAAAGACGGTAAGTTGTTGAACAACCAAACGCTGTGATAAACCTTCATAAGTTTATGTGCAGAAAAGGGAAAAATGATTTGTCCGTCACTTTCGGTCGTGTTATTGTGATCAATATATTGATATTAGGCTTGGGCCGAACAACATTGTTTAGTAATGCATTATATTGCCATTAGTTCATGAATTTAGGCATTATATTTTTACCAAAACTGCTTAAGCTTATCGAACTGATGCAGAGCAATATCATTACTAGAAAAAAGTAATGCATTGCCATTACTTTGTAAAAAGTAATAACTTTTATAAAAGTTAAACCAACACCTTCTCTGACACTGTGAATCAAAGCTTGTTGTTCTTTTTAAAGTATTCCTTAGTATTGTTAGTTTTAGTGATAAATTTTTAGTTTTGTTTTTACCCATGGGGAAGTAATTTATTTACACATAATATTTATATCAGCTAAGGACTAGACAGTTAATCATAAGTAATAGATTTTGCCTCAAATTGATGTTTTACACGCACTGCAGAAAGTCAGGGTTACATACATATAACATCAGACTTAAAAGAATTGAAAAAGGGGACATGTGGGCAAAGAAGATGACAGATAACAACTTTATAGTAGCGCCTTCATGACTTCCCCCCGATATCTCATAATAATGTGTATTACATAAGAACGCTTATACATGTAACAAGGACTGATGTACTAAATAAATGTGTCGATGTTCAGAAAGATAGAACACTGTGATTTGATATATTTCGAAACTATAACAACATAATAATGAAAAACCATAAAAATTGGCCGTAAAAACAAAACATAAAAAAAAAATTGAATTTTCATTTGAATATCAAAGTTTACTTATCAAAATTGTTTGTTTTGCAATTTAAAACGTTCAATACTAAACCATAATAGAACTTCCAAAGCAGCACAAGTCAGATTTTTCATTGAAATATATCGTGTCTACATCTGTGTTGATATGTTGACATGTATATTTTCGATATGGTTTGCTGTGTTTGATAACGAATCCAATGCGTACCGTATAGTTTGATACTTTCATCAAAGTTGCAAAAAGCTCCGCGCTGGGGAACAAGCCGGATTTGCATATATTATACGTCATGTAAAATACTTGTAATCGTCAATTAATCAATATGTAGTTAAACAATATTACAATTGCTAAAAAGTTGCATAAATATGATTAACTAAGAATTGTTCTTAACATTATGAGATGATAGGTATCACCGAGGCGATATCCAATAATTTACCGAGTGTTTTGGGCTTCTTTAAAATGGATAAGCCCCCATCCGATGTTATCACCCCATAATAATACCCAAGCAATGCTTTCTTTAATGATAAATGATATGTTTATAAATTTCATTGATTGTTATAGATCAATTTGTCAGAAGTTATTCCCAAGTCAAAGCTAGCTCAATTGACGGAGCCCGATGGACATCGTACGCTGTTGACGGCAACTTTAATCAGAGTATAAGCCACTGCTTTCATAGTGACGTGAACGATACTATAAAAGATGCATGGCTTCGAGTAGACCTAGGGAGAGTATTTAGTGTCAGCTCGGTCAAACTCTGGTACAGGAGTGATGGAGAATGTATGTATGATGATATTTTACACTCAACTAGTTCATTTAAAATTTGTTAGCAGAAAATTTACTTAAGTTTTCTATTTATAGTTGGATCATCTTGGATCAAGAAATCTCGGCTCCCAGGGTTTTCGATCCGTGTGTCGAACGATACTACTGTACCAACATCACACTCTTCATGTTACACATCTCTACCATCTGAAAACATGTCGACTGTTATAGAGAGAGACTGCGAAAAAACAGCCAAATATGTTTGGATTTATCAGGATCATATCTCTCCAGGAGACGTATGCCCGATCCTAGAAATCTGCGAAGTTCAAGTTTTTGGTACGTTAAAATGTGTGCATATGAATGAAGCAATGAAAAGAACTTTTTCTAAACGCAAGAAATAGCTGTAGACTTCTAAATGTTTTCATTTAGCTATTACCTTTAAATCTATTGTTTCGTGAAATATTATATGCATATTATACAAACGGTCTGCCTTCAACTTGTATTATTTTGAAATACGCGCTGACATAAGAGTATAAACAAAAAAAAAATTCAAATTCCATTGAATTTTAGTGGCTTGTTCGTTTCAAAAAAATCTGATGAAAAAGTGAAAAAAAAAATACAACTGTCGTTTTGTAATTTATTTATATAACCTGATGGGAGTAAAGCATACAAAACTCACAGTATATCTCTTTTTAATTCAAAATATTTAACATACGTATAATAATACTAAGGATGACAATCTCCAACCGGTAAACAGATGAATCGGGCGAAACTATGGTAACCGGTTACAACATTGAAATTTGTCAATCATTTTTGATGGTACGAAACTATAGCTTAATAAAGTTAAATTGGACACCGTTGAGATCCTATGGTTTAGCTCTTGAGAGAAAAAGATAACATTGGGTGTTTATCATAGAGAATTTTAAAACAACTTGGTACTGCTTTTTTGTTCAGCCTTTTTATCTAATTGATAAATGATGCTTATATCACTGATGAATATCGTAACGATTATCATTAGTGTACTAACATTTAGTTTGTTTTGTTTTTTCTAAGGATGTGAAACTGGTTACTATGGTGATCACTGTCGTCACAAATGTGACCACTGTATGAATAAAGCAAACTGTGGGATCAAGGACGGCAGGTGTGATGAATTGGGATGTGCCGCGTCTGGATATCAACCCCCACTATGTAGAGGTGATGAAACATCTAAAACAAACACTTTTTGAATGTAAAATGATTTATATTAATTAATCTCTACCCATTACCCGAGTTCTGAATTTGATCGAAACACATTTTTTTAAGCTAATGAACATTCGAGTTCTCTTTTTATCTTTCGTTTCTCCTTTGTTTTAATTTGTATGATTTTTTTTTATGCTAATGACCATTCGAGTTCTCTTTTTATCTTTCGTTTCTCCTTTGTTTTAATTTGTATGAAATATACACAATAGTTTTGAATTTTTTAAATTTAGCTTGTTTAAACAATGCATATGGAAGTGACTGCGAATACAAATGTGGTCACTGTTTCAACAATGCCTCTTGTGACACAAGTGATGGAACGTGTTTGAATGGGTGTGAAAAGGGCTATAGAGGAAGTGATTGTAAACAGCGTAAGTGTTTTACAACCTTGTACTTTAATCGATCGTTGGTACATGTAGGCGTTGAACTTTGATGTGGTAAACTACAAAATAAAGACTTCATTTACAGAAATCATCTAATCTGTATATAAAGTAATATGTTTGGACGTTGCCCATGTACGTGTTGTTTGTCTATCTGAATTATGAAACAAGCAGTTATGTTCAAAGGAAGACCTTATTGTGTTCTTACTGTTTATTTTATGGACTACTGTTGTCAACAGAAAAAACTCAAAAGTGATTTTAATGTGTTTTTTCTTCTATCATTAATGTTATCCGTTTCAAAGTGTTTTTTTTCCTGTATAAATAACTTTGATTTTTTTTCTTTTAAATGCGCCCATTGATTTCTTGGAACTATACAGATGAAAGAAATTAGAGAAAACTAAATATGATCATCTTTGATCTAATGGCGTCGTGTCAAGTCGTCGATTTTGTCTATTTTGTCAACTTTCAGTATTTACAATTGTTATCATGTCCGGAAACCCCTTCCCCCAAACAAAACAAAAATAAACGTTTAAAACGGTTTGAAAAGAAACTTGAGAGTTCAAGAGATGGAAGATATTGTATTTGTAAAAATCACAAGAGGTATATATTGCCGTTTGTCACTTTCGGTCGTTAGCGGTAGCAAAAACAAAAAACAACAACCAAACAGACAAACAAGCGTTTTAAGAATTTTATATTTTTCAATTTCTTATTGAAAGCACTGAAGTGATTCTTACAAATGAAAATGTTACATCTTATGAAATATTTATGATATTATTGAGATGCTTTTCTTTCTGAATTTGATCGCGCGAAAGCTGCAAAAAAACAATCATGTTGAGGAATTAAACTTTGCCGTATGATAAACTTTAATAAATAGATGTGCATAAAAGGTGTCAATGATTTGTCCTTCGCTTCCGGTCCTCACCGGAAACAAACACATTTTAAGATTCTACTTCGTTATTTTCAACAGCATTTTTAAAACCAGCATTAACTAAGATATGTTATTGAGAAGTTCTTTTCTTTCCTTAACTGCTCTTTTCCGCGCGAGATATAAACAAATATCGTTCAGTGATTGAGAAATCAAACTTTGTTATAATATAGAACTTTACATACTTTTTTAATAACATTATAATATCCGTTTCTGTTAACCAATGGCTGGGCAGTTAACCATGGGTATAGCTTTTGACTCCAACTACTGTGGAATCATTAGATTTCGTGGTGGCTCAGTTTTCGTGGAATTCGTGGTTACCTCTTATCCACGAAATAACATCCTTCACGAATTGTTAATTAGGGTAATAAAGTCATATTTCCTTTTGTAGATATATGAGAATGCACGAAATTACGTCCCCATGAACCTGTAAAATTTAAGCCATCCACGAACATTGGCCCTCACGAAATTCAATGATTCCACAGTATTTGGAGACACGTCCTGACAAAAGTCAAAATCTTAAGACGGCTCTAATTAATGTCTTAGATGTTAATGTTATAGACACTGTATAGCATCAAACTGAAAACAATTGAAAAAGGGTACATTGGGATATTAGCAAACACAGATGATAATACCACGACTATATGGTGAACGGATTAAGTTCCTTACGATTTCCCAAATATGATTTGTATTAAAAAAAAAGGTTTCTAACACTGACAGATATGATACTTATATGTGTCTATGTTAAGAAAGGTTTGATATGATTTGCAGTTTTCTATAACAAAAAAGGTAACCATGAACCACCATCAAAATTGCATAAAAAACAAAACATAAAAAAAGTTTTCATACAAAAAACAAAGGTATTAATCGAAAGAATTAATAACTAGCAATCTTTATTTTTAATGCTCACCTTATCAAATTTTAAAACAACACTAGTCTGGATTTTTCGCTGCAAAAACTTATAATTAATGTAACAAACCTTATATTGCATGAAATGATTTATTGCGAGTAAACATGGCTGAATCGGTATTATTTTCTGAACTCAAAAGACTTTGATAACTTGCACAACAATTAAGGCCCTGCTTTATATCTGCGTGTCTATAATTTTGTAGATTTATTTGCTTATTCATTTGCAAGTTATTAGGTTTTTGTGTGTTTGCGTGATGCTCTACGAATCAATTATGTATCGTCTAATTTGATGCATTTCATCAAAGTCGCGATGATTTTCATATATTATACGTCATGAAAAAAACGAATTGATGTCAATAATTCAGTATCTGGTCTTACAATAGCTAAAAATGTTATGAATATGATTAAAAAGGAATCATGTTTTGAACATTTTGATATGATTGTCATCGTCAAGGCGAGAAAAAAATCTTTCACTGAGTCTTTTGGGATTCTTTGAATTTTATAAGGACCCCGTCCAAGATTATCCTCCCATTATACATTCACAGAATCATTTCTGAAATATTTCTATATAGATTTCATTGATGTTATAGACCAAGCTGTCAAAAGCTTTTACCAAGTCAAGGCTAGCTCAGTTGACGGAGCCCGATGGGCATCATATGCTGTGGACGGCGATTTCAATCAGAGTATAAGCCACTGTTTCCATAGTGGTGTCAACGAAACAATAGAAAAGGCGTGGCTTCGAATTGACCTAGGAAGAGTATTTAGTGTCAGCTCAGTCAAACTCTGGTACAGAAGTGATGGAGATTGTACGTATGATTAAATTCTACACTCGACTAGTTGACTTTGAAATCTTATGCATTTAATTCATCCAAGTTGTCTAATTATAGTTGGGTCATCTTTGAGCAAGAAATCTCGGCTCCCGGGGTTTTCGATTCGTGTGTCGAACGATACCACTGTACCAACATCAATCTCATCTTGTTACACATCTTTACCATCCGACGACATGCGGACCATTATTGAGAGAGACTGCGAGAGAACAACCAGATATGTCTGGATTTATCAGGATCATATCTCTCCAGGAGATATATGCCCGATCCTAGAAATCTGTGAAGTTCAAGTTTTTGGTAAGTTTCAATTTAAAATACGATTGATGGAATGCAATTAACTCTTATAAACGTACACAGCAATGTCATACGGGTTTTATTGATGGCAAATTACCCATTATAAGATGAATTTTTGGTTAATATTTTGTCTCTGTATGTAATTATACAAAAATTTTTAAAGACAAATAGTAGCGTTAACAAGTATTTCATATATAAGTACAATAACTATTTCATAGTAGGGACTATATGTTGGAACTCCTTGAAAAGCCCCAATACATTCCTAAAATGTATTCCTATTCCACCTTGATAAAAGAGATATCAACAATCAATGATATTTGGATTTTTGTATGACCTTGACTTTTAACCATTTTGTCATTTTGATTGGCCATAGTAGACGCTTCCATTGTTTGTGGTCCGATGTCTCTATGATGAATGGTTTAAAGGTTTTCCTTTTTTTTTTTATCGAAGTTTCAGGGGCAATAACTGTTAGAAAGGGACAACAGATCCTTTCAGAATGAACCATTGAAGAAGCCTTTAAGTTAACTAAAAACGTTTCAAGCCTTCATCTCTAATAGTTTCAATGAATAGCGATAACAAGTATTTCATACGCAATGGGCAATAACATTTGTAAGTTCTGAGGGTTATCACGCAAAGGTGTCACAACTGACCTGTTGTGATGGGTTTTTTTAACATTTTTCCCTTATGAAATCATATGGATGACTCTTGTTTTCCAACAAACAACAACAATATGAAAAAATAAACAATAAATTTATCTACATATGTACAAAGAAATTATTAATCATAGTTCTCAACGGGCCTCCATAATCTTGTGCATAGTCCACATCTTTCTACCACGCTCCACCACTTTCCACCATGTTCCACCACGATCCACCACGCTTCACCACGATTCACAAAAATCCACCCCGTCCCCTCAGGTTAACAATAACTTTAGAATTATAAAATTGGTCACCTACAATTAACACACAATTTTCTAATAAATCATTACAAACATAAGTTTTATGCAAACCCACTAATGGCTACTATAGCTTTAAAAACAAGTAAATTAACGACATTATAGTACACACATTAATACGTTCTTGTTCTTGTAGGTGAATATGATCAAACACGTACCAGACAATTTATGTAATAAATAGCAATACAATTCATCCGCCGACAAAAAATAACGTAAAGTTACACTTACTGAGTTGTGGCAATAAAAATACAGAAAATGTAGGCAATCAGGTCTCGCAACGCCAGCGCCAACAAAATCCACACAGGCTACATGTTCCCTAGATCACACAGCAGGGGAGACACAAGAGACACACCCAAGTTCACACAGCAAGGGCTTAACATACACGAAAATACTCCTCGGCGTCCAGACCTCTTCTCACAAAAGTCAGCCCACACCCCATATATATAGTCATCAAACTAACCAAACAAGTTTTACTACTCTAGATACTAAATATATAGCGACATCCGGCAACACCCCTCATAAGCTTCTATGTAAACCTGCCAAACAGGTTCGATGAGAATCCCAATCTAAACATAGTAACATCGAGAACGGAACAACCCAGTGACCAATAAAGCGTAAATAAATGAACGATAACTTAGATCTATAAACGATAATTCTTACATTAAATATAGTAGACATAGAACCAATTATAATTCAAAAAATCATTGGCATAATGTCTATTGTGACAAAAGGGTCATTTGGTAGCATAAACTTTAAATGTCAATTTCATAAAGAAAAAGTATTTTAAAATACAACAAATGATAAAAAAGGAATAAAAAAAAATAATAGAAAGAGGAATACAGATGGCCTTTCACCTGAAAGGTGGAAAGACCTTATGAAACAAAGAATACAAAATGTCTTTCACCGGAAAGGACGAAATACATACTAATACCAAACACCTCATGTGCAATATACTTTTCCACAGGATGTGAAATTGGATATTATGGTGATCACTGTCGTCACAAATGTGACCACTGTATGAATAAAGCACACTGTGGGATTAAGGACGGTAGGTGTGATGGATTGGGATGCTCCACGTATAAATACGAACCGCCACTATGTACAGGTAAAATGCATCAAAAACAAACCTTTTTTTTAATTTTCTGGATTTATTCCCTGGTTAACGTTTATTACGGAGCATATAAAAGGAAACTGTTTTCAAGGGAGCAGATTTGTGTATTAATGGCGCTAAAAATAATATAAAAATATATATAAGAATACAACCAGTTTATTCAATTAAATGGTCAGTCTTGTTATTTCATAAAAGTTTTTTTCTGAGCTGTTGCAAAAAAAATAAATATTGTACAGACATACAGATAATTTAATATTTAATAAAGAATCAAAAGTTCAACGTATAATGAACATTGTTTGAGTCACCAATTGAGATCAAAATACATGAAAGAATAAATTGTTTATGTGACTGTGTATATTTTGTTTGTTCGGAGAAATAGCAAAACAAATTGTGATTGAAGGAATGTTTTGTTCTTTTTCCCCAAAATTTTGTAAATAATATTATGATAATGATTTTTATTCATTAATCTCTACCCAATCCAAGAGCACTGAAATGAATAAAAACCCAGTTATTTCATGTTAGTGACCACTTAGGCTTTCTTTCTTTCTTTTTCTCACTTTGTATGATATAGACACTTTCATTAATTTCAATTTAGCTTGTTCAAATGATAAATATGGAGGCGACTGCGAATACTCATGCGGTAACTGTTACAACAATGCCTACTGTGACAAAGACGAAAGAACGTGTTCAAATGGGTGTAGAAGAGATCAAAGAGGAAGTGACTGTAAACAACGTAAGTGTTTCAAAGCCTTTTTCACGAATCAAGTGATATTGTAAAGTTAAAAGAAATCTTTAACCACTAGTTTTTCTTCATAAAATTATTTGTAGAAATACTTTTATTGATTTGTGGTAAATATTAAACTCTAGAAAGGTATATAACGAAACACAGGCTTCCTGAACAATGATCTTTTATTTTTTACACGTGGTGTTATTTTTTGGCGATGCATAGGTACAAACAATTTGCCATACTCTTTTTCAGAATGTGTTGATTTTCAGACCAGTTCAACATTGTCTAAAGATTTTTTTTTTATCAAAGTGCGTGTATATTGTCAATATTAACGCCCTTTAAAAAAATTGTTCAGGTTTTGGTAGAAATAATTGATACTTTTATATGCAATAATCTTATGACCTTGTTAAGCTCAATTAAAAAAAAATAACCCAATGAATTTTAGCTTTTTGATAAACAGTTTCCTGATTATTTTTTTTCCTTTTCTCATTAACTTTACATTAATATGTAGTTTGACAATTTCATACGAAAATAATAACTGAGGAGATTTGAATAACATATCTACATGTTCTTGTTCGCTGTCTGTGCTATATTATGAACACAACCAAGAGAAGGGATTGGGATGTTGAGCACATCACAAAACAAAATATTGTTTTGATACCTAGATTATCTTAGGGCATTGCATGCTGTTAATACATTTTTCACACAAAAAAAAATTAAATGCACAATTAAATGGACCGATTGAAAATGATTTTAAACTCCACATCAGGAAACTTATAAAAAAAATATTCAATTGTTATATTATGGCTAGTACAATTGATCCTCTAAAAAAGGAAAGTTATTTTTTTTTCATTTCTTCTGTCTAATAAGATTATATTTTAGTAAAAATATGTATCTTTAAACTGATTTTTTCTTTAAAATCATTTGTAATTGAGTACAAGTTTAGTTGTTTATTCTTTTACAATTTTAAACTAAAAATTTGAATTATTAAGCATGTATATAATAGCCAATGACTGGATGGTTTACCATGAGTATAGATATAGCCTTTATCAAATCGAAGTTTGACACGCGCACCTATTAAAACGGCTTTAATTCAGAGCAATTTTCTGTAAGCACTTAAACTCGACACGTATAGAAATCGATTTTGCTATAAAAAAAATAATAAGAAATCTACACGTTTATAAACTGTTTTAAAATATCACGTCAAATTCTCTATCCACTGACCATTTTGCATGGAAGCTCGAACAACACTTCAATTTTTACAAAATTTACCATTTTTTTTGCTACAGTGTTGTACACAAATGCGTTACGTTTAATGTTTCACAAGCATATAATATAATCTTTAAATCTTTGGCTGTCTAAAATTATTAAAAAATGAAAGGGAAGCTTTATCATTGTGAACTAATTTGTTAAAAATGGTAAATTTTTAGAAAATAATATATCTCCCTTTGCAGTTTCGACATCTTCTGTTCCGAAAGTTAAAAAAAAAGTGTTGAAAAGTCATAGTTCAGATCATAGCCTTATTACTACTTGAAAAGGTTTTTTAAAAATTAGTTTCCTTTCCAGAGAAAAAAACAAACAATTTCTGGGTAACATCCCTGTGATGTGTTGATTGTTTTGAAACCAGAAGACCCAGTCATTCCAGGATTGGTGTTGGCCTTCATCAACCTGTCCGCAAACTATCATAACAAATGCCTCATTTTTAGGTTTTTCACAAAGTCAGCTTATACGTTTAGGTCCTTAGTACATTAGAGAAGAAAACATATTTTTATTTGCTGGATTATTATTCAATAACTAAGATGTGATACTTTGATACTTTAATGACGATATATCACAAAAAATTAATAAGTAGAGTAAACATTCAAACAGAAAGGATGTGTTTTTCATTAAAATAAAATCAAGACCATTTTGTCCCAATAATGGTAGAAACGTGTATCGAAAGCAAGTTGCTTAGCAACCAACTTTTGGTGTTATATGATAGAAATATGAAAATTTGACTAAGAATGACTTTTTTAAATAATAGATGTTAAGGTTATAAACATAACATCAAACCGAAAACAAGTGACAAAGGGAATATGCGAACACAGATAACATATATAGTAAACGCTTTAATAACTTCCCTCCGATATCCCCAAATAATCTTTATTAGACAAGAACGCTTATACAGATAGCAAGTAATGTTGTATTTAAAAAAATGTCTATGTTTAGAAAGATATTACAATATGATTTGATATATTTTGCAGTTTTATGTAAAAACATAACTATGAAACGCAATAATACTACGCCCTTAAACAAAAAGTAACAAGCAATTAATATTTTTTTGTTTCAAAATCAACTTGAGGTATCAAACGTCATTATGTTTTGCAAATGTTCCACAATGATAAAACTTCTAAAGCAGTATCAGTTTAGTGAACATGTCAATGAACGGGTCAATACGATCTATCGAACTCAAATATTAAGGGTTTAGTAGCTTGCTTAACAATTTTGGTTATCATTGTATACTATCATGTGTACAATTTTGAATATATTTACATGGACATTTTCACGATTTTTTGGTGTGTGAGATAACCCTAAAAATCAAATACGCATCGTCTAATTTGACTTTATCAAAGTCTCAAATACTTCGCATGGGGAGCAAGCAAGATCTGTATGCAAAAAGAACCCCATCGAAATAACGTATTAATGTCAATAATTCAATATCTAGTAAAAAAAATTTGTACAATTGCTAAAAAATGTATAAATATGATTTAAAACAGGTAATTGTTTTTTAAAAGATTTTAAGCTACTAGTTATCACCAAAAATGCCCCTGTATACTATTGTTACCCCATAATCATTCTCTAACTTTGATTTGTTTTGGTTTTATGATAATTTTTTTATTGATGGCATTGATTGTTATAGATCAAGTTATCAGAAGCTTTACCCAGATCAAAGCTAGCTCAACCCACGGAGCCCGATGGGCATCATACGCTGTGGACGGCGATTTCAATCAGAGTATAAGCCACTGCTTTCATAGTGGTGTGAACGAAACAATAAAAGAGGCGTGGCTTCGAATAGATCTAGGAAGAGTATTAAGTGTCAGTTCAGTCAAACTCTGGTACAGGAGTGATAAAACATGTACGTATGATAACATTGTACATCAAACTAATTCATGTATAATTGTAAGCATGAAACTGATTAATTCTGTATTATTAGTTGGATCATCTTGGATCAAGAAATCACGACTCCCGGGGTTTTCGATTCGCGTGTCGAACGATACCACTGTACCAACATCAATCTCATCTTGTTACACATCTTTACCATCCGATGACATGCCGACTGTTATAGAGAGAGACTGTAAGAAAACAGCTAGATACGTCTGGATTTATCAGGATCATATCTCTTTAGGAGACGAGCATCCGATTTTAGAAATCTGCGAAGTTCAAGTTTTTGGTACGTTGCAATTCATGCATATGAATGAGGCAATGCAAAGAAATTTACTTTTACGTCATTTTGTTTTTCTAAACGCACAAAATAGTGCCAGATTTCATTTTTTTTTTAAATATTTGCTTTATATGTCGTGTTACGTAATATATTGTAAGCGTATTACACATAAGATCCCCAAATTATGTATTGGATTGAAATAAGCACTAAAATCGGAGTATACACTAAGTAAAGTTTCTATTGAATTTTAGCGCCTATTTGGTATAAACAAAACAAGATCTGATGAAGTTGTAAAAAGGAATGCATACAAGTGTCGCTTTGTAATGTGACCTGGTGGGAGTAAATTATTCCAAACTTACATGGCTGTTGTGAATAAATTTATATACTTATAAATGGTCATAAGATGGCAACAAACTCTAAAGGTTCTTACGTTTACAGTGCTATATTTGTTTTTCCATTTCGTATTTCAGCGGTCAAAACAAAAATGTTTGAAGGGCTACTGATTCTTTACATGTAGCGACTTATAAGATAAACCAAAATTGCATATAAACTGATATTTCCTCCATAAATATATAAAGAAACGGTCTCGCGTCGACCACACTTGGATTCATTAAAACAAAAAATTGCTTTATTTGGTAATTAATGGAATATGAAGGTTTTGGAATTGTAGAAAAAATACAGCACAACAGTCTTTAACAAATTAATAAATTGATTGTTTATTAAGGATGTGAAACTGGATACTATGGTGATCACTGTCGTCACAAATGTGACCACTGTATGAATAAAGCACACTGTGGGATTAAGGACGGCAGGTGTGATGAATCTGGATGTGCTACGTCTGGATACAAACCCCCACTATGTACAGGTTAAACTAATTTTTATACTTATAATATTTTTGTGACATTACATTATTAACCTACTATTCTAAAGAATATCAAAAAGTATATATAATATGTAAATTGAAAAAATATAAATATAGTATAAGAATATATATATATAAATTATATTAAAGAATATGTAAAAGAAAAACTGTTTTCAAGTGAGAAATTGAGGTACATGCATCGATGCCATAACAAAAATAACCAGTTTCTTTGCTGAAACGGTTGTATTTATCATTTGTTTTTGTTTTTGAGCTGTTGAGAAAGAGTATATCTGATAAAGACTTGCAAATTAAATTCTAATTAAAGGAAATCAAAGTACAGCGAATGATAAACTTTGTGTAGGTATCTTATTGTGTTGGAAATACATGCAAGAATAAAATGTATCACTGTGTATGACCTTGTATGTTCTGAAAAGTTATACGTTAGAATTCATAATTGAAAATGTTTTAAATTGATTTTTATTCAATAATCATTACCCATTACATGAGTACTAAATTGGATCAAAACACAGTTATTTCATGCTTATGACCTCTTTGATTCTCTTTATTATTTTTTGTTTTCTCAGCTTGTATGATTTACACATTTTTTGAAAATTTAGCTTGTTTAAATGATGCATATGGAGATGACTGCAAATACACATGCGGTCAATGTTTCAACAATGCCTCTTGTGACAGAAATGATGGAACGTGTTCAAATGGATGTGAAAAAAGTTATAAAGGAAGTGCTTGTAAACAGCGTAAGTATTTCAAATCATTTTACATATATTCAAAAAACTCTGTAACATCGAATTTCTATTCATAAAATTCACTTTAGAAATATATTTTTTTTGACTGGTGGTAGGTATTCAATCTTGGTGTGGTGCGGTAAAAGACCAAATAAAGGCTTTTTCTACAGAAATCAACTACTTTTTATGAATGATATATTATTTGGACTTTGTATATATACATACAGTTTATCAATCTGAATTTCTAAATTTACAGTTGTTTCCGAAGTACAACGACAGGAGATTTATTATAACCGTCTTCTGTTTCCATTAAAATACTTTGTTTACATATTGTTTATTGTTAAGATATTCTGTCTTCAACGGTAGACCTTACATTGTGATAATAGTTTTTTCATGAGATCAATATTTTAACGAATTTCATTGATTGTTATAGACCAAGTTGTCAGAAGCTTTTCCCAAGTCAAAGCTAGCTCAATTGACGGAGCCCGATGGGCGTCGTACGCTGTGGACGGCGATTTCAGTCAGAGTATAAGCCACTGCTTTCATAGTGGTGTGAACGAAACAATAAAAGAGGCATGGCTTCGAATTGACCTAGGAAGAGTATTTAGTGTTAGCTCAGTCAAACTCTGGTACAGGAATGATACAGGATGTGGGTATAATTCTAATGTAAATTACTGCAGTTAATTTAAAAAGAGATTGAGAGTGTATATATGGTAACATTGTACATCAAACTTATTTTTTAAAATTTGTAAATCTGACATTGACACAAATCCTGTATTAATAGTTGGATCATCTTGGATCAAAAAATCACGACTCCCGGGGTTTTCGATCCGTGTGTCGAACGATACCACTGTACCAACATCAAGCTCATCCTGTTACACATCCTTAGCATCCGACGACTTTCCGACAGTTTTAGAGAGAGGCTGCGAGAGAACAACCAGATATGTCTGGATTTATCAGGATCACTACTCTCAAGGAGACTTATGCCCGATTTTAGAAATCTGCGAAGTTCAAGTTTTTGGTACGGTACCCATTGTATATATGAATGAGATAATGCAAAGAACGTTACCTCTATATTATGTATTTCTAAACGCACAAATTAGTGTCATAGGGTTCTTGCTCGATTGCAACAAACTTATTATGATATTATTTTTTAGTTAAATGTCTTGTCTCTGTATGTAGTCTTACATGTACATCAAATATATCATGCATTTGATATGATCGCATGTTAGGAACATGTATTTGTTAAAAATCCGTGGTGTGTGAGCGAACACGCAAAACATGTTTCTACAAAAATTTAGTATTTTCCGTCCGTCAAAATTTGATTCCAATAAGTATGATTCCCTCTACTTGATACAAAAATTGATTGTAATTCAATTAACATTACACACTTCATTTCTAAACAGTTTATTGATTGGTCGAACCCTTAACAGCCATCCCCTTCAAAAAAGGTCAAAAAAAGGACAATAAAAACCGAAAATAAAACCACACACACTGCACAAAAATAATAATAATGTCAGACTTAACTATTCACGATCAATACTTTATTATTTTTTCAAGGATTGTTTTTTTTGTTTTTGTTTTTGTTTTGTTTTTTTGTTTTTTTTTAAGAAAAGATTTAACTATAAAAAAATCTCCTTCTTTTGGGGATTCCCGTTGTAAGTCATGAACCGTAGTTTTTACAGTATTTATACAAATATTTAACACAGGATGTGAAACTGGATACTATGGAGATCACTGTCGTCACAAATGTGACCACTGTATGAATAAAGCAAACTGTGGGATTAAGGACGGCAGGTGTGATGAATCAGGATGCACCATGTCTGGATACCAACCCCCGCTTTGTACAGGTCAAACACATCTAAAAGAAATCTTAAGTTTTAATATTTAGTGAAATTACTTTTTAGCATATATTAAAGAGTATATAAACGGAAACTATCGTAAAGCGAAAAATATATGTATTTATTACATTTAAAAAAAAGGTTTATGCAGGAAAATTGTCAGTTTTTTTATTTCTGTTTTCACCGGTTATTACATTTTTATCATTTTTGTATCTGAGCTGGTACGAACGAGTAAATACGTGTAGACATACAGCCCGTATAATTTGTAATAAAGAAATACAGAAAGAAGTACACAGTTTTGGTTTACTTATTGTGATTGAAATGCTTGTAAGATTGTTATTTGTATCCGACTATGTTTTTTCATTCATGAATCATTACCCTTTATATAAGAACTGAAGTACATCAAAACACAGATCTCTCATGTTGATGACCATTTGAGTTTTTATTTCTATTTTTCTTTTCTTGTATGAGATTTACACATTTGTTATTCTTTTTTTTAATTTAGCTTGTTTAAAAGATAAATATGGAAATGACTGTGAATACACATGCGGCCACTGTTACAACAATGTCTCTTGTGACAGAAATGATGGAACATGTTCGAATGGGTGTGAAAAAGGCTATAGAGGAAGTGATTGTAAACAGCGTGAGTATTCCAATATATTTTACAGATGTTTTAAAAACCTTAGCCATCGAATTATCCTTGATGAAATCTACTTAAGTAATATTTTTATTGACTGGTGATAGGTATTCAACTATGATGTGGTAAATGAACAAACCAAGACTTTTTTTTATAGAAATCATCAAAACTTTTACCATAGTATTATACTTTGACGCTACACATATAGAAAGAGTTTAACAATCTTAATTTTGAGATTTATTGTTATTCTTTAAGTACAACAACAGGATTGCGGTCTTCGGTTTCCATCGGCATGCTTAATTGTTCTCATACTTTTTATTATTAAGGTATTCCATTAGATTGAAAGTTTTTGTTATTTTTATCACCTCACCTTTTTTGTCGGCATAATTTTTTAGAGAACACTGAGTAGATTTTCTGTTTTCTTTTCTTAAAGAATAATAACGATGGCAAATGCCTTGGAGCAGTTTTTTTTTTAAATTTTTTTTTATTTCCTTACATCCATTTTCTGGTCCGAGACAAAGCCAAAAAAAAAAAAACGAAAAAAAAAAAAAACAAAAAAAAAAAATCTCAGCCATGTTAAGGGCGTCCATAAAAAAATAGTGATATTTATCACATAAAATGTAAGCCTTTAAATAATCTTGATATTCAGTTCCAAAAAAATGTTAAACAAAGAGAAATTTCATTGATATACAAATAAGATAATTCGTTATCGCAACGGCAAATTTTAAGTCTCTTGGGAATACCCTGTCACGTGATATTGCTAAAAATAGATGAATCAGGAATAATACAAAACTGCAAACTGCAAAAGCTTAACATAAACAAATATAATTATTTCTGTTTCTAACTTCTAACGCCGACTTGATTTTAATTTTCATTTATTAGATAAATCAAAGCTGCAGATTTCACTAAAATAATGCCAGAAATTGTTTCTGTTCACACCAGTCATTTTTACCAAATTGTTGAAATTGATTTTTTTTTATCTTTTGCCTTCCCTTCATGGGGGGGGGGGGGGAGTCAACATGGTTAAGTCTTTGTAATTTACACTTTTATGTTTCATAATGGTTTATGTTACTTTGTTGGTAAATAAATAATTTAATATATGAACGGGTTTACTTGCAAATATAATTAATATTTTTGTTATAAATAATGAAGGCAAGAATATCAATATTTATCAATGATGCGGAATTTATGGAAATTTACCATTCTTCCTGTAAACTACATGTTCTTTTCTTCTGTCTTTTTTAAAATAAGGGGCAGTGCAGTTGATAAGGGAACCCTTGTCTAAAATGAAGAATATTTATTAATTTCAAATTTAAGGGAGTATGGGACTGACACCAAAGTAATTAAAATTTTTTAAAAATTGGTTCAACAAATAGCATTGCATTTTTTCTAACAAAATATAACAATTTTTTGATAGGTTAATATGTTTGTTTCCATGGTAACGGTATCCAAACATACCCTTGTTGGAAATACTTCCGTTCATCAAAATACACCACTTACAACAGAAATGAAGCAATGCTACATCGTTTATAGTAATTTTATTTCATTTTTCTTATATGCTATTTATAATACATTGACAGAAGAACAATTTATTAAAAACAAAATTCTGAAAGCCTCCTCAGTATCATACAATGTGCGACCGAATTTCCTCTGCATGGTTCAAATTTGTTACTTTTTGTGTTGACCTTCAATGCAAAATGGTCAAAAAATCTGTTTTGATATAATTGGAAGTTTTATTTTTGAACTTAAACGAAATATACAAATGTTATGCTTTCACTGGAAAAGGAGAAACTCATATGTCAATGACTTAGATAAAAAGATATTGCAATCTGAATTTACTCTGGTCTGTTTTTACAATTTCGCGCCATTTTCACTTGATCACTATTCTAGTGTAGATAAAATAATCAATACCAACTTTTTGTTCAATAAACATTGAGTCAATTAATAATATCTTTACTACAATGCTGGTACTTTATAAAATTCAACAAAAAAGTAAAAAATTATTCATTTAAATCTCAAATTTCCTCTGCTTAACTTGAAATTCCTCTTAAATTAAAATTTTTAAACCATTTGCACCTTATAACACTATACCAGGTAGGGACAAAATAATTCTAGTAGGTATAAACAAATAAATATTTAATTTATGATTTGCTACATGTATTATAATTATTTTTTTCAACTCTGAAACATAAAAAAAGATTGAAATCAGCATTACATCATGTACAAAATGCACAGTACAAATGCCGAATATAATTTTAAGCTATTTTGGCAGAACAACATCCATTACTGTTACAACCATATATTATGGTATGAATTTTTTTTTAAACTAATCAAGTTTATACTGGACATTTAACTCCTCACATGTATATGTACAATGTAATAGATCAACAAACTTATACAAATAATGCACCCAAATCAAAAGCCCTTTCAACATTGTTACATGTATTACCAATCTAGCATAACTAATGAAGCTGACAATTACCGCTCCAGAACGAACGCTATCAACAATTTTATTTTATATCTAACATAAATATTGAAGCAGACAAGAGCACATCCTTGGCTTATCCTTGCAACATCTGCTTTTTATTTGGGCAAAGATGTAGTATAAACATCTTTTGAGATACTGTATGACTTTGAAAGTTAAAGTTGTGTGTTATATTTTCACAATATAGATGGTTCCTTAAGATTTCCTTCACATGATAAGCATCCAATGTTTTACCAATATTTGTGTCAATGTTTGTCTGAAGTTTTGAAATCATTGTGCTATCTTCATCACCAACTATTGTCTTTATACAAATAGACCCATCATTCACATCCTTGACCATCTCTTCTATCATGTCACTATCCATGGCCTTCATAGAACATTCCGTTCCAGTTGATAATGCAATCATGTGGAGGAGGTGTTGATTTGGAATTGAGAGACAAAGTACATGTGCGACAGGATTTCGATCTTGTTGAAAAGTTTTCTATTTTTCCAGAAAATGTCCCGATCATAGATGAATGACCTGAAAGATGGGGTATAGCATCAACTTAAATACTTATACATAAAGAAATATCTAAAAACTGTTGTGACATTCAAACACAAGGATTTCTTAGGATGTACAATTTATGGTTCACAAAGACTAGGCCTCGGACAATTCAGGGTTTATTCAACTACATGTGGTTCGATTTCCATGGCATTCAAAAATTATATAATTTAGAATTTACTGATATAATAAACAAACGTTTTAAATGAATGAAAGACTTTCAATTGGCACACTCATGCAAGGAGTATTAAAAAGAATAAAATAAATGACAAAAAATATATTGCACAGTGATAATCTCTGGGACTAAGGATTCAGTCAAAATAATATATGGAATAATACATTAACTTTTACCTTACTGTATGGGGGCTTTAATTTGTTGATATGAAAGAGTATACCCTTGAAATCCATGAAAATTTAAACCAATCACAGTGATACACTGTACCAAACGAAATTACCCAGTAGTTTATGTACGTCTAGTAATTTATCAAATACCTGATAAACCGTCATGACTTCACTCTCTCTATCTATTCTGCCAACCAGCATATTTCTATGTATAGCTCTTCTTCATTAGAAGATCAATACAGTCTAAAAATGGCCTCGACCATCGGGCTCTCTTAAATGCGTATCTGCTTACATCCCTAATTCCACCAAACTCCTCCACTGTCTCCAACCACAATCAGACATTTGGACAACTTCTTCATGGTCAACATCTGTAATATTAAGTTACATAATCAGGAATTTTTGCACCATGAGAGAATTTTAAATGGAACACCAGTTGGTTGCAAAGTTGATCAGTAAAAAAAATATATGCATGTGTACTTGATATTATAAAGGCATAAACAGACTCCAAGGTTAACTCAGATTTAACAAACATAATAATATTTACTAAGAGAGGAATAGTTAATATAAGACAATGACTTCTGAAATCTTTACTTTTAAATTACATGTTCTCCAATCAGATAAATGCAAATATTTCAACATGGAGAAGGGCATGGGGCTGTGAAAAGTAATTTTTGAGGGAGCATTATTGTGAAAGACTGAAAGTCACATAAAAGCTCCAGACACTATACAGGTGTTTTAACGGGAAAAAAAGATACCATCTGAGGTTGACATTGTACTTGACATCTATTTCACACCTATTTGAAATATATTTTGCTGTCAATATGTAAATTATGAGTTAATGTGTATACCATAGTGTATATCATTACAGAAAGTGTTCAATCTGTCTTTCTATTTTAAAATACATCTCCAGACGTCATGGGTTTCCAATAGTCTAACTCTTAACCCCACACATAATGGCTGTCAGTTTTAACCTCACTAATATATAGCATCAGAAATTACTGATACAAAATCAAAGTCATCATCATTTGCAGTCTCAACTTGTAGCTTATAGTCTGTCCCGAGTTACTGCTTCCATCACTTTTTGATTATTTTTAATAAAAATACACATACCTGTGAAAGAAATGCTGTTGAAGTCGATAAAAGGGAAAATATACAGGATATCTTAATTGACAAATTATCATTTTTCACTCATAAAAGTTCACTGGAACAAAAACAAATTTCTTACAAAGATTTATAATGGGAAATGTTTACATCTTTTTTCCATTCGGAAGTACTCCGAACACCTCGCACAATTTTTCAAAGTTATCATCCGGGCTTATTTATGGCTGATGCAATGCAAATGCAAAATCTCAGCAGACTTTTTATTTTGGGATGTGTATTGAAACCCGAAGAGGTAGAGGGGGCGTTTCAAAACATATACTCTGGACATTTTTTATAATAGTGGATGAACGTAGTTTGAACTCAAAGGTATTTATGATTATCGAAGTATCAAGCGAAAAGAAGTGGAAGCAAAAACTCGGGATAGAGTATAAATATAAATTGAATGCCAGATAATTTGACTAATGAATATGCATAGAGACGACAGGAGATTTCGTATGTGTGGTATGACATCATTTTGAACCATGCATTGAAAATCGACTACTGGAAACATCTGATTATCTGAAACATGTGACGACATGATACGCATTCTGATATATGTAAGAATTAAGTTTAACTATTTAAATGAGAGACATAAAGAATTCTACTGTGTTCTGATATGTGTATTGAACCATAGTGGCATACTGTCAAAGACTTGTATAAATAATTATAATTATTTTTTTTATTATGAAATTACATCTCAGGTGCTTGGGGCTTTACTAACGAATATGTACGATGCTTACTTTGATAGGCATAGGTATCTTACATATCAATGCTTGCGCTTGTGCATTACAACGCCATAGCATTTATACAAGAAAAAATTAATGATGTCCATACCAATTTTACTTTTACTCTAGTCTCAGCAAGATTCGCCGAAACTGAAAATCTGAAAAAACGTCTATCAAAAACTTTCAGTCTCGACGAACTTAATCCTGCTGAGATTACAAATACTTTTACTCTATCAATGAACATGATGAATGTAAGTCAAACCTGGACATATCGCTTTTGCTGGCGTCGAGTCATCTTCCTCCATCTCCGATGAGAATTTTTCAGCTGTAATATCAAAATATGTGATTGATCTGCCAAATAGAGCGTCCACGTTCGCACTACACTATCCATTTTCTGAGCTTTAGCAACCTTTATGTGGCGATTGGTCTTCTCAGCGTTCAAAATCAAATCCACGTTTCCTCCGCATTGCCGAAAACTGAACCGATATTTATGTCGTAAAAAAAGAATTTTGGGTTAAATTAACTCTTATTATCATTTATATTCACGATTTATTATTTACAAAACCTATAAAACCCTTTCCACTATAAATTTTATTGTTTAATACCTTAGAATTGAACAAACAGATTTAACGACCGCGAATTGGTTTACGTCATTCAGAGTTGCGCGGTAGATTCAAAATCGTGAGTCCCATACTTCCTTAATTTCAATAGATATCAACAAAAAATATTATGATAGGTTATATTTATTAGTAATATGGTTATTAAAAACAACAAAATATACATGAAGTTAGTTAGTAAAAGAAATATTTATAGAGAACTACTTTTTTCAACACCCCCAAAAAGTGTGTCCAGTGGTCTATTTACTGCTTAAATAACCCTGAAAAAGAACAATATGTTATAATACTCCAACTATTGTGCTAAACATAACATGAAAATGGAAAGTTATTGCGCATAGTAATGGCAGTTTTAATTTCTTTAACATTACAACAGGCATAATCAAATGTTTATTCTTTAAAATGGGTGGACATTCTGTTTGTACAACACTTTAATTTTGTCTATTTATACATGTAATCTTCATAAAATAAGGCTAAATGAAATAACACATTTTGATTTACATAAACAACAATACAGTCTTGTCTATATTTAATTTAATCCAGATCCTCACAGTTATCTTTGTAGTATTTGCACACACAGTGTTTGGACTTTCCATTCATAATTGTTTACATTTTCTTTGAATTTAGAGAAAATGCGAGCTAATATTATTGCGATATGAGACCAAAAAGCTACAATAAGCCTCAATACGCTTTACGATCAAAATAAGCGAAAAGCTGAACATCTGCTTTGCCTGATCGAGTCACCAAACTGATGTTTAAACAACATATTACATGAAAAACAAATGTAAACAAGTAAACAAAATCGAAACCAAGGAATTTCGCTTCGATGCTGTTTCATTCAACAGTAATAGATAATATAAAACAATATCTAGGGAAAGAAAAAATAAATCCCAACTTATTCAGTTGAATCCTATGCCGATTTCCCTTCACGCTGGCTGTAAATGAGATAAATTCCCAGATTTATTACAATATTTAGGATCTGCAGGGTTTTAGCCTACAGTATTCTATTAAAGGCAACAATTTTTTTATGGATATAAAAACTAAAGAAATACTGTGGAATCATTTGATTTCCTTTAAGCCACTTTTCGTGGATTGTGGGATTTTTGCATATTTGTTGGGATGTAATTTCGTGGATGCGTCAGCTTTTAGTTTCAGATGGTAAACTAACTCTTTTTAGTCAGTTTTCGTTGAGGATGTAAATTCGTGGGTGAGGGCTACCCACGAATACCACGAACATTGAGCCACCACGAATTCTAATGATTCTACAGTACAAGTATTCTCGAGATATCTTGTAGGATATAAAGAAAAGAGGATTATTCCTTTATCAAAGGACCAAGAGACTCGTAGCTTTTTATAAAAAATTACTTTAAAATTATAAGGTTTTGCAATACATTTTAAAAGCATAATTGTTGATTGAAACAACACATATGTATAACCATTACAGTGTACCATGCCAATTATTTACGTAATTATGATATGTTTGCAGGACCAAAATCTTACATATCTAATACGCTGTTTGTAAAATTAAGAAAGAAAAAACTTTTTAGCACTGTACAAATTTTGGTGATCCTTTGCAGGAATGGGGGATCTTAATTTTGATCGAATTTTTAGCATCGTGTCATTTCAAAAACTCAGACCTACTTGTTACTTGTATATGTAACGACCTTTTTGTCATTCTTATTTAAATATAATTGTATAACTAGGGGATCTTGGCAATTCCCTTATGACGATAAACTCCACAACTGAACGCTTAAAGAATACTTCACAGCTGGTAAGATTCGACTTCCTATTTTGAATTTTTTCTTTTAGGGTTTCACACTGTTAACAAATCTTTATATCTTTATTTCATTATTTCTTTGAAAATATATGAACGCTTATTGGCACCATGCACAATATTTAATTTTGCTTATTTAGTTGATCAGTTTAATAGAAGGTGGAACACAAGATACGAAACAGATCCAGGAAACGGTGAATGCAACTCTGTACATGATGAATAACACGATATCACCATCCAAAGAAATCAGTACTGAGGAACTTAACTCAACATTAGATATCTTGGACAAGATTGTAAACATCACTGGACCAGCAATAGAGAATACGGTAATGCAGCTTCAAATGAAACGGGGCACTTGTCGATACTGAAGCTAATAAAAAGTTCAATATGTATACTTAAAGCGTTTTAGAATTTTAAAATTCTGCAACATTTGATCAAAAATATATTCTAACATATTTGGAAATGAAATCAAAGCCTCAGCGAGGTTAAAGACTCATAACCTACAGATGTGCAGTAACCTTAGACCATTGCGCATTTTTAATGCCGTGCTGATCAATGTAAAGCATGGACTTTAACGTTAATCTGGGGCGATTAAAGTTATTTTATTTTGGAGTAGCGAATTCTATAGATAAAGAGGAAGCGTATAAACGGGATTTGACTTCCAATAAAAATGTTCTCTTTATGTGTCAAATCATTTTTGGATCTAACAATGAAGTTGTAACTATTTGAAAACAGTATAGGAAACAAACTACTATTGTATTTGATATTTGTTTTACGACATAAAATGCATAACAAACTTACGCAAATCACATTCAATTAAAGAAGTTTATATGTGTGTATTATAAACAATTTTAATTTATATTATCCACATATCATCAACACATGATTGTGCAGGATCAGATGATTTTTTAATCCTGTATATGTCATGGTTAAACGTGAATTTTTGTAATTCGATTTGATATTACAGTAACAAAAAATTATGAATTTGTTTTATTCATCTTTTTCAAGTACACGCCTATATAAAACCGTTTCCCTTGCGTCTGAACTCAATATATATGTGCAGCAGTCTTATGATTTGTACAAAGATAATGTTGATATAAGAATTTGAGTACTTTTAGGTTTTCTATACTGTGATTGACAATATTTTATCAACGAACAACTCGAAATCTTGGACAACCCTCATAAAAGAGGTAAATAATGCATTTAGGGGTAATCCTAATTGAATTTTGTTTTCTATATGTTGTAAGATGATAAATATGTATAATTGTAATACAAAGCCTTAATGGTGAATTCGAACTATTAACACAACTTATTTAACCATTATATTTCAGGAAGGTAAAGGCGCTAGCTTTGTATTAAGGAATATGGATAAACTTAATGAGATTTTGATGGACACAACCAATGCTACAACTACAGAGTTCACTGGCTCGAATCTTGGTAATCGTCCTGGGTTTAGTTCTCTACAAAATCATTCTAAATCGTTTTACAAATATACAAAATGCTGTAATTTTTTTTTCAGAACTGTCGTTAGACCATGCAAATCTAGACAAAAATGGTATACGTTTTCCGGAAGCGTCGTCAAGCAATACTTCAGATAACGCCAACGAAATGTCGACTTTCCTAGAATTACCAAAGCAAAACAAAAACTCTTCAAAAGGTAAATCTTTCATCTTGTCCAAACTGCAATTGATTTTTTCGATTCTGATTGGTTAACCTCAGTCAATAAAATCATTTATACAAAATGTAAATTTTTTTAAACATTTAAGCCATTTCTACGTTGATTATTTAATGGTCTTTAAAAAATGTAAAATGACAATACGCTCTTAATCTTATGATTGTTCTTAAATTTTAAGATTTGCTCTTATTTAATGTTATTTCAGAGATGCAATATGTGGCTATAATATACAAAATTTTACCAGAACTGCTGTCACAAGATCATCCCAGGTTTTTTGTATTTGATTGTTACTTGAAATATAATTGTCATTTAAGAAAACGAGAATGGTTAAAAGAATTTTAGCTATAAACATTCATAGTTAAACGATTATTTTTTAAGGAAAACGCTAAGAACTTTAAAAAATATAACTAACACAATCATATTTTCAATATTTGTTTAGCATTGCAGTCTTTTTAGATCTTTAAAGGACCTTGAAATTGAAAGAGTATATCGGATCAGTTATTAAAAAAAGAATGATTATTTTGAACTCAAACTTCCAATTTCCAGGACTGAAAAACAAGAAAATCAGACTGGGGAATCCAAAGCGAAAACAATTGTTAATTCTGCTGTACTGTCGCTAACTACACAAAATGATGTTGGAATATTGGATCCACCCCTAGCATTGACGTTTAGGCATATCGTTAATGTAAGATAGTATCTTTTACTTGCATGCATCTTTTTAAACATGTGTTTTAACATACTGTATATTGGTATTTTTTTATTTGATATAATGTAAAAGGTAAATGATTTTTTAATTGTATACATTTATATAAAAACATGGCAAATTAATTAATTTAAGGATATTGTATTTTAATTTGAAACTATTTTAGAATGAACTTAAAGAATTACATCATGCGTGCGTTTCATGGGATTTTAAAGAAAGGTAATTTGTCCGAAGGAAGTTTAAATCTTTTATTTTTTAAAATCAAATCATACAACATATTTTCTGACTTTGTTAAAAAGTGTATTGATTCCATTTAATAAATATGCATAAACATAATCATGCACTCAAACATTTGCGGGTCCTATAAGGGGTCCGAATAATATTTGATTTTGGTGAGGAAGGGCCAAGTCATATTTTCGGTATAAAAACAGCGATTACATGATAGTATTGCCTAATCGCTTTATCATTGTAATGAAGTCAAACATCTTGCATTAACTAGCGGTTGCTCCACCAGTAGAACTATTGGTAGCTACAAGGTCCTTTTTCATCATACTTTAGATGGAATTTCTCTCTTTTATTTAATCTAAAGTCACTCTAGTCTGAATGACTCATGTCTTTTTACTTCCATCCCTTGAACATTGAACTTAACACTTATTCTATAATCATGTATATATAAAAGTATGCCTTATCACGTAAGTGAGTTCGATGAAAAAGGAAACATAATAGTGATCAATTCTTGAGCTATTTTGAAACTTGTTTCAATTAGTGAAGAAGTTTACATTCAAATACCACATGATATAAACTAAACTTTGTGTTTGAAACACATGAGACACAGATGAATGATATGTAGCCTAATATATATGCTAATATAAGGGTAGGTTTGCGGTAACAGGGAGATAATTCACTCATTTTCATTGTGACGTAACACCAACTACCCTTTATTTCAGCCATGAAGTCAAAATTTTAAGGACAACATAATTAATTTCAGTTTTGTTTTATTTTGTGGGGTTTTGTAGTTTCAATAAAAAAAAACAGGGCACAAGCATTTTATCAATGTCCACATTACATGGTTTTGAATAATATTTTTGAAAATCAGATTACAAATATTCTAAGATATATTTTTAAAAAAATCGGGAGACATGGAAAGGTTTCAAATAAGATGTTTTCATTCACATAATAGTAGTCCAAAATTAAGGCTTTTGTTGCTTTTTATTAGATTTTCGATTTTTCATTACATATTCATAAAAATGAATCATAATATAAGTAGTGATATTTATTCTCAAACATTTCAAGCATAAATAACCCACATGATAGTCAGATATAAATTGAACTAATTTGCACGAAATTATTTACATTTTATCAACATGAAATCCCGAACTTTGACATTTAGTTATAAAACGGGACGGGCAAAATTATTTGAAAGTTATGAGAAAAAAAACAACTTTAGTATAGTGAACAAAATGGTATGTAACTTTGATACAACTCCTAAAAATGCAGGCCGCAAACCTTACTTATTTTGGACAATCTGAAAATTCAACTATAATTATGTTGCAGATATTTTTGCTTGGACATTTGTTACATATACAAGTTATGGAAACAGTATATTAAACATAAGTTGACATATAATGTCTGTAAATCAAGAAGTAAAGAAAACATTAGCAAAGTACTATTGTTTTGGTTGTTTTCTTCATTAAGTTCGATATACATGTGTTGCTATAGCGCAATGCACAGTTATTTGAAATTATTCTTTAATTCCATTCCTTTTTTACCAAGCAAATGGACAGAGAGAGGGTGTAAAGTGAAACTGAGTGATCAGCAAAAAACAGTTTGTCTGTGTAACCATCTCACAAACTTTGCCATTTTGATGAGACCTTACTCTACGGTGAGAACTGTTAACTACTATGCATTTTTATATCAAAAAGACATGATCGCATCCCCCCTACTTTGCATATGTTAATGTTTAAAAAGTTCAACCACGATATTTCCAATTATTAGACTGTTTTACTGTCAATTTACATTTTTTGTTATCTGAACAAACCTAGTTTTACATGCATGTACATGTAGTATCTTACTCATGCATTGTAATATTAAGAGTCTGGGTTTCTTCTTGTCAGGTAAAAGAAGAAAGCGATATCCTGAAAACGATGTCCTTTGTTGGTGTGGTTCTCTCAATAGCGTTTGCTTTCATAACGTTTATAATCTACATCATGACTTGGAGGTACAACTATTTATAGATTGTGTATAGTATGCATAGTTTAAAGTTAAAAAATATATAAAAATACGATCACAGCAATACGTGCAATTGTAAACCTGTATTCACATCTCATTTTTTTTATACAGATATATCAAAAGTGAACAAAATATAATGATGCTGAATATGTGTGGAGCTTTGATTATGTCCCTTGTTATGTTCATCACACTTGTGGAGAAAACAAATGACGGGGTAATTTGTTAATCATAGATTAAATTCTATTTTTGAATAAAAACATGAATCTAGGGGTTAAACTCTAAACTTTGCAAGAAGAATATGGGAATATTTACTGTACGTAAACAGAGAGATATATCTAATAAGCTGTATGGTATATTTCGAAATCGATGATATTTTTGGTAGAATGCTAAACATTTTGAGAGAGTGGGGGAGGAAGAGAGAGAGAAAGAGAGAGAGAGAGAGAGAGAGAGAGAGAGAGAGAGAGAGAATGATGATGATGATGATGATGGATGTAGCACAATGTTTTTTTCTAGTAACTGTCTATAATAATAGTTATTGAAACCAATTTTAATGATTATTTTACATAAAAAGTATGTATCTTAAATATTAATTCCGTCTTAAATTTCAGAACGCTTGTATTGCGATAACGGCTATAATCCATTACCTCTTCTTAGTAACCTTCTTCAGTATGCTTGGCATAGGTGTCTATTACTTCATGAGTATAACAGTTACATACTACGCAATGTACGTGGCAAACAACTTCAAGTCGAAGCCTAGAATTCATTGGTTTTTGATTGGAACATGGGGTAGGTCATTTAATATAATGTAAAACGTTTTATATTTGGTTGTGTGTTCTTTATAGCGCGTGGCGATAACCCTCTTCCGCTTAATCAAGTACACCACTAAAGACCATTTTATTAGCCGGGCTTTGCTGAAAGCAGAGTCCTGGCTGTAGGCAGGCAAATCGCCAATGATACTTTAAATAGCACAACTTCAAAAGTAAACAAAAAAGCACCGAGCAGCGTCAAAGTAAAAGCTTCCGCTATACCAAAGAGTTACACAGAGCGCCATGTTTTGTCAAATCTATTGGTTTTTTATTTGTTTTCGAATAAACTTAGCGCTAATTTCTTTTTTCCTTTTTTAGTATTTTCGTGGGTTTTTTAAACAAGACTATGAGTTTAGGCACATAAACAATGCGCAAGAATTTTCATGAACTACTTTTAAAGCATTGGTGTTTGGCTGCACACAGAAGTAATGAGGGGAAGGGGGTTGATTTTATAACGCTTGTTTCAAATTTCAATGCAACTGTTGATTTTTTTCTACTAGACAGACATGTTTTATTTATAGCCGCTAACAAAACATTTCAGTCGCTCTCTGGCGCATTTCCGACATTAAAAGCATGAGAGAGAGAGATAGAGATAGAGAAAGAGAGGTTGCCAGTTTTTACTACAAAATATGCATAATAACAAATCAAAAGAGCCTGGCTTTAAGTACTACTGGATTATAAGAATAGGCGCACTCAGAAAAAGGCTAATTTGAATCTGCGCTTTATTTTTGAAATATCATTGTTTGTGAAATATGATACACAAATATATTGCTAGCATCCCAAAAGCTATGTTTCTCTTATTTAGAAATAAAATATGTTAAGTATTGGCCTACGGAAGCATATTAATGATATTCAACCCGTAAGTTAATTTTTCCATCTAATTATAATAAAATTAGTTTGATTGTGTTGTAATTATAACAATGCAATACAAATTAAGTTTACTTTTTTTTTTACACATTTGGTATCAGGTTTGTCCGCCATTATTACAGCGATTAACCTTGGAGTATTCTGGGGGAAAGGATATCATCTGAAAAACTAGTATGACGTCATTTAATTGACAACACTTTCTTATGCATTGAGATGTGAAGTTTTCAGCGTTGATATACATTGCAACAATTTTAAATGTTATTTATCTGTTTCTAATTTTTATCAGTTAGTAGTTGTAAAGAATATGAAGAATGTTAAAACAATTAAACTCTTTCACTGCTTAGTTGTTGGTTGTCCATGGAGAGTGGATCTCTTTACCTGTTCATCATTCCAGTCTGTTTGATAAACCTGGTTAGTATACAGTCATCCGACGTATAAATTGACTTGCTTTGTTTCAAGTTAATCTACATAATATTGTTTTTCGTTAAAGTTTCTATTAATGACAAGAAGATTACATTTAATAAAAACAAAACAACAACAAAAACAAGAAGAATAGTGAACAAAAATGTTTTTGACAATCTTTATAAGTATTCTTATTTTAAGTTATTGCTCTATTGAATAAAAAATTAAATTTTTTTTGTCAGCTTAACATCATAATAATTGTTTCGTTGCTGCGGGTGTTATATGCTTCAAGAACAATGGCAAAATCTTCACTTCAGAAGAAAGCTTCGTAAGTAAAACAGAAAATATTTATTGATGCTTGTTTTTTTTCAATTATAAGATTTATATCGCAAAATCACTACCCTTTTCATTCGTATTATACGTTTAAACATTCAAATATGATAACACGAACAAAGACAAAAGAAAACACACATTGTTGAAATACGTTTATCCTGAATAAAGCACGCTGCTCTGATACGCCTCTTTGGCTTTCGAGAGTGATTGCATATCAGAACAACTTATTTTAATCAGATTAAGATATTTCAGAACCAAATTCGCATAAGCATGATACAGGGAGTTGTTTTATCATTTTTAATGTATATATACTTTAAAAAAAACAACAAACATTCTAATTGTTACTTTTATGTCCAATCTAAAACCGTGTCATCATCTGGATTAAGCATACAATTGCGATACTTAACTTTTATTAACTTTATTCCTTTTGTATTACATTTTTGGAAGATCCGCGTTGAGATCTCTCGGAACACTTGTACCAGTGCTTGGTGTGACCTGGATATTCGGTATATTCGCAGTGGACCATAAAACGGACATCTTCCAGTACATATTTGTTATTGCAAATTCACTACAGGTCAGAACATGTAAAATCACTTTAAAGACATGAAGATAAAGTTGTATTTTTTACCTTGATAGCATTTTTGTTCTTTAAGGAGAAGGAACCAAATTACGATTTACATTATAACTATTTCATTTTTGTTTTTTTAATCATTGGCAGAGCTACTTCTTACTTTTACGACCAGGCTTTACAAAATGATACAAGTGTACCATAATATGTTTCGTTCATCTTGGTTGAAATTATAATAAACACTTAAGATTCGTTTTCTATATTTTCCAGGGGCTTTTTATTTTTGTTACGCACGTCTTGCTTAACAACAAGGTTTGTTGAAATATATCTTTTTATCATATCATACATTACTACTGTGGTTTCATTAATTTTCGTGGGTATCAATTTTCGTGGATTTTCGGAAAACCACAGTTTCAAGGATACGTAATTTCGTGGCCAATGATCCTATCAATTAAAAATGTAAGTTGAAATTGAACTTCGATGAACATTTTATTTCGTGGATCAACATAACAACGAAATCCACGAAAATTGGTATTCAACGAATATTGATGAAACCACAGTATCTTTCACGTTTGACAAATGCAGGTGATTTCAAACACATTTATTAATATTAATGAGCAACAACAAAAGTATTGAAATATTTGAACTTGTGACGCTGATTATATCTTGAAGGTACGGCAAGGATTGTGCAGCGTGTTCCAAAAACTAAAAACTGTGGCAACATCTAGTGGACAAATCAACACAAAAACATCTGCTATCGGAAGTCAATCATTAACTACAATAAATCCGCCTTTGTTGAAAAACAAGGTAAATATTTACTTATTATTTAGTATGTATTTTACGTAATTTTTCTCTTTGCTAAACATGTATGTCAAATCATCTTTATTTGATATTCAGGAAAATGTTATGAATGAAACAGTATGCAGTGAAAATGCAGAGAAATCAGATTTGAAGTTGGTAGTAGAAGCAAAGGTATCGCAGCATTTGGAATTTGTTTTTGCTGAAGAAGTACAGATAAAAAATCACATCTTAATTTAAAGTTCTTTTGATATAGAGAAAACCACATGTCAATGAAATACCTATGCACTATTTATTTTTTAATACTAGGTCGAGGAAGCACCAGGTATTTTGCCGGCCGAAGAGTGGGGGGAGGAAACAGGTCACAAAACTAGTTTTCTTTTTACGTATACCGGTCCTAAATAAAAAACCTTATTTTTACATTCATTGTTAACAAAAACGTTTCGAGTGTTATATCTACCTGGAAGTCAATGATGTAAAAGCCATATATCTGCAGATCAAGGAATCAAAATGCACATATATTTTTTTTTCTACAGCATGGTGTTTAATTTAACGTAAACGTTCAATGTAATGCTCATTAAAAAATACCTTTTTCCTGTGTTGTTATCCATAATAACACTACGATTAGATTTTTTTGTTGTATTGTAATTTCACGAATGACTATTTTAATATGTAATCTTATAATTGTTAAAAATAAAAAAAACTAATGCAGGTGTCATTTTTTTTATGTTGTAAAGTTATCAATTTGGTCATGGTATTTTAAGGCTTTTGTTGTTATATAATCCATGTAGCTGCAGGACTGTAGCTCCCGGTCTGAAAAAAATTTGGATGGACCACCTGGGAGCTACAGTGCTTCCCATAAAAAAAACCTGCAATTTACGGCGCACAAAAAATTGCGCTAGTTTTGGACTTATAAACCTTATTTTCACACAAATTCTGTAAAAAAAAATTAGTACCATTAAATTCTTCAGCAAATTTTCTACTGACATCGTCACTTAACTTGTCTCAGATTTTCTCTTAACATGATAACCGACCTAGGACAATGAATATGTAAATTTACGTCGAGATCGAGAGTCGCCATTTTTAAATGTAAACAAACTTGCACCACTTCAATTTACAAGGCTGGTGATGGTGTTTAAAAGACTATCAGTAGTAAGTGAAGTGACGATATCTGTAGTAAAATGTCCGAGGAATTTTTTGGGATCAAATATTTGTACAGAATGTGTTCGTTACTGAGATTAATCAGTCCAAAACCAGCGCATTTTTGGTGCGCCGTAAATTGCAGTTTTTTACTATGGGAAGCACTGTAGCTCCCAGGTCGTCCATCCAAATTTTTTTCAGACCGGGAGCTACAGTCCTGCAGCTATAATCCATGGTGTGTGTTTTTTTTTTTTTTTTTTTTTTTAGATTTGTAATATAAATATGAATATGTACATATATTCATGATACCACGAAGTGGTGAAAAAAATATTCTTTTTATTATAATATATATTATAATAAATAATTTTTAAATTTCATATGTTGTTAATACAATTCGGGATTTTCATTACCTGAAGTTATCGTTCGTAACACGATTTATTTAATCATTACAGCAGGTATGGCGGTATGTAACCTGTACAAACAAATGGTTGAAAGAACCGTTTTATGTCATGTTTAATCGATTTTTGAATTTTCATTGCAAAAAGACGATATTGCTATAAAAGGATGCTGTAATACTAAAAAAAAGGAAGGAAGATTTGACGAGCGTGTTCGATTGTACCATTGAGGCACACAATCCGGTTTCATAAAGTGGAGTTGTGGGGGGGGGGGGGGGGGTAGTGTGCTGTACTGCATACCATGAGTCATAACATTATTATTATTATTATAACATTTATATAGCGCTAAATATAATAAAACTACTCTAAAGCGCTTTACATAATAAGTTAAAACTACACAATGAGCATACATAAATAAAATTGATTGAGTTATTATAGGCATATAAATCTATAAAAAGAGGTTTACATATAAAAAATAGGCTAAACAGTTTTTAAAACATCATCAATTAACATCAAAATAGCATAAATTTCACTATTCATTTCCTTCTTTTCACAGATTTACATTACAGTTTTACTGGCCTCCAAAAACATGGTAGTGGTAGTGGTGGTGGTGGTGGTGGTGGTGGTGGTTGTGGTGGTAGTGGTGGTAGTGGTGGTGGTGGTGGTGGTTGTGGTGGGGAGCAACTTCATGATTATTCACTTTTATGTACAGTAACTGGCGCGGTGACGTGCATTGTGTCAGGAGAGCGCAGCTCATGCATGTACATTGTATTATTAGGATAAGTGGATATGCAAAACAGTCATAAAGACATGGATGGGTTTGTCTGTCAATATCTCTAAAGAGAATATTTCATGCTATCAGTAGGTCGAGAAACAACAATATACCGATGTATCTGCACATTGGCGGACGTTACTATATACTTCATCTTTGTGGATTTCATTTAGATTAATTAATGACTAATTGTATTTTCATCATCATTTGAGAGGTAATGGATGAAAACATTTGCAACCTAGCTTTTACGTATTTTTTCGCATGTGACTTGCAATTTTGTATTCGTTTAATGTTGCATTACAATCTGTATCCACAAATCAAATACGGGAGCATGAAGGACCATTTTTAATTAGATTGCAACATTCACGTTTATACTAATAAAGTTCATCCCATTCTTTAGTTTGTATTCCCTAACATGATGTTTGTTATAGATGACACGTAAATGAAGTAAAATTCGATTATATACAGGGCGCTGGGATAAAGGATAAAAGTAATAAAGGTACTAAAAGTAAAACAATCAAACAGACAGACTACAAAAAAGGTGTTTAGGCAGTCTCCAGAATAATGCAAAAAACGAGGTATCGTCTTAATAGCTTAATATCCGCTAATCAAAAATCGAAGAAATTATACGAAATCATTTAATATCAGCGTGTAAGATCGCCACGCTTGATCATATTTTCACCTCGAGGCGCTCGCTAAATGGAAGTGACATTGGGGAAGCCCAATTTTCAAGGTGCTTATGAGAGATACTAAAAGCAAAAAACTTTAATTCATCCATATTTAGGAAGAATCATTTGTTAACTCTGGTATTGTGAGAGTCCACGTCGTAAGTATTACATAAACAGATACTTCTATATAGCATTTAAAAGGGACTAAAGTCAATTTTTTTTTGCAATTTTAAGAAATTAAAATACATTTGGAAAATCGTTAGCGCATAATCGATTTTAGCGCTCAGAGACAATTGAGCCAAAGGCGCTAGATTTTTTGTGCGAAAACTTTTCTCGTGTTTCATTATATATTTCAGAAAAATTAAATACAATGCTTTCTACTTAAATTATAAAATTCATGATACCTGGGACATGGTCCAAGCCCTTGGGTGAGACCAATAAAGCCACACAGTAAAATCGTTTAACTCTTAGAATTTTTTTTTCTTCTTTGCTCTCATACATTTTTGTAAAAAAAAAAAATTGAGTTCTTTTACATAAATTGAGAATTTTTTGCTCATGGGTCAAATGCTTACATTTCTTTTTTTCAATATATATTCTTTGCTGGTACGTATACTTTTCCGTGACATATCGAAAACTGGAGAGCAGATAAAAGTCATAAGTTTATTTAAACTGAAATTTGAAACCCATCTAACAAAAAAAAAAAACCAGAACTGAAATAGGACAAACTACCAAAAATTAACCTTTGTTTTAAGGTGGCCTAAATACATGTAACTGACACAGATCCATGTTTTTTTCATGTTTACCAATAAATGTAGTTTCAACCAAAACCGATGAAGTGTCCGCTTCTAATCTATAACGCAAATTCTAATTCGTCTAATTTCACCAGAAGCTGATGCAGTGTCTTGTAAGCAAACCTCGTGTCAATGCACTGTGGCATCCTAATATACACAATAATGACATTAATGAAATCATTACGTAACGTCGCAATGTGAACAATGCCACAGGTAAAAAATAGTCTATAACTTCGAATGCCAAATGAAGATATTTATAGCTATTGGATCTTCATGAAACTTATTAACTTTAAAATCGGCCAAATATATGTATGAATCCATAAAAATTTGGAATCTAGAAAAAAAATGTCATAAGGGCCCTCATTGGCGCATTTAATTATACTGTTCTCGTCTAAAAACACTACACTGGAAGAATTATTTCTAGCTACTTCTAAAGCGATTTTTTTGGCCAACTACTGCTTTCGCTAAGTCAAGTGCATTGTTAAATGCCATGCGTAAATATACTATAGACAATTTGTATCGTGTCTGCGAATAAGTGGTAATTATCTGCGCATGTGTGTGATGGACACCGCATATTTTACTCTAAATGTACGACGAGAATAAATGATAATCCCATTTTTCCTCTATACTCTGTCCCGAGTGTTTGCTTCCACCTCTTTTTGGTTGATATTTCAATAATAGTAAATACATTTGTGCTCAAACTACGTTCATCTACTATTATGAAAAATGTCCAGATTATCTGTTTTGAAACGCCCCCTCGACCGCCTCAGGTTTCAATACACATCCAAAAATTGAAGGTCTACGGAGATTTTGCATTGCATCAGCCATTAATAAGCCCGGATGATAAAGTTAAAAAAATTGCGCAATGTATTCCGAGTGTATTCCGAATGGAGAAAAGATGTAAACATTTCCCATTACAAATCTCCCTAAGAAAATTGTTTTCGTTCCTGTGAAATTTTATGAATGAAAAGGGATAATTGTTCAATGAAGATCTATATATATTCCCTTTTATCGATTTCAATTGTATTTCTTTCACAGGTACGTGTATTTTTATTAAAAATCATCAAAAATTGATGGAAGCAATAACTTGGGACAGACTATAGGTAGGTATATTGTTCCTGTCTCATTGTAAAAAAAAAATAGAAACATTCAGGGATACACTAATTGAAATCAATACCAACTTGTTCAAAATCTATTTTCTGCCAAATATCGTACATGCCAAATATAATACTCTTATCTTTTTTTTCACGATTGACCTGTGATAAAATTGTTTGCCACCACAGATTTTCAAACAGGATGTCTATGATAAAAATTCTAAATGAAAATTAAAGCATGAATAGACTGATTCAGAATGAGAAAAAAGTTTAAGAGTAATATGAGGCTCTCACAAATATGTGGTTTAATTGATAGTTGTTTTTTAGAGAGGAACAATTTTATAAAATATTGTAGGAGTAGATATGTTTTATCTATACAATTTATGTATTTATTTTCCCCATGTGTTAAGTAATACGTGGTATTATTGAACTAGAAGTCAAAAATTTGATCTTATGTATCCCAAAAAGAAGAACTATTTTGAAATGCAATATAGAAGAAAAGATGCTCAGAATGGTGTGTACCGATTACGGAATAAGGCTTGGTCCGAATAACGTTCTTTTCCAAATATCTTCAGAACAGTAAGATATTTCTAAAGCTTGTCGAGCAAAATGTGTTTTAAATCAAAATACTGTCAAGAAAAAGACACGGGTTCCTCTAAAGAGGGACAAATAGTGGCCTTTAGTATTATTCTTGATACTAAATCAAAACAATAAAGTTCTTACTCTTCAAATGAATATTAAAGTAAATGTTTTACATCACTTTACATCACATTTTGAAAACTGGATGGAAGACCTCCTCGTTGCTTGCAACAATATTGTGCGTATAGTTTTCTTTAAATCTTGACAGCAAAAACATATAATATACACAGATAAATTTACATTCATTAAGTATCATTCCTTAAATTTCTTACGGAAATTATTGTAATCCGTGGTTCTATTAAAACTGACAGAACTGAAATCTCTAAACCATTCAGTTCTAACCGGTCTATCGATTGGTCAAAACCTTTAACAAGCTAAAAAAAAATCCACAGACTGTACGAAATAATCATGCTGATTATTATATAGAAAATGAAAACAGTTTCTTTACATTCCAATGGAAATCCTATAAAGAAATCCGTTATCTGTATTCACTTTTAGTGTTAATATTCTTCTTTTAAATTTCATGTCCCGTTATAAATATCCTCAAATTAAATAAAATGAGTTAATGCACGCCACTGTGATATACGATAACATTACATGTTCATCAGTATTTAAAAAGATTCAATTAGCGTTAACGATGACGTTTTGGAATAATTAGCATGCCTGTATCTAGAGGAAAAAGGGGGTCCAGACCCCCCCCCCCCTCCCCTTCCCATCGTCAAAGTTAAAATTGGTCAAATTCACGTGCTAATTTGTACCGAAAATAGACCTCGTAACCCCCTCCGCATTTGAAAAAAAAATCAGGAAACTTTGCATATAGGGTTTTTCTATTGAGCAATATAATGAATCAATTTATAGACATTCAGATAGACATGATTAACATGAGAGAAGAAAATGAGTTCATTATGTGAAGAGTAACGATCTGGGGGTTGTTTCATATTTAATTTAGTTTTTCTTCTAAAGGTTCGTGCTAATGGTGACCCAGGAAACAACTTCCTACTTGTAGTATTTATAGGGCATCTCATTTCAGGATTATTTGAAAGACAGTTCATGGATTAACATGGCTACACTCCTTTTTGTTTGTCTTATTTCGTTATTCTTCTCCCAAGCTCAAACGATTGGTAAGTATATTGTTTTTATTCAAGACAATTTGAAAGCACGTTGTCTTCTTGTTAATGTGAAATACATATTTTTTTTTCATTTTAAAGTCACGTTTACGTGACATATTTTGTTTCTGAAAACAATCTGCATATAAGACGTCAAGTTTCAAACAGCATATCACAGAAACCACAGTTTTTTTTTAAATAACAAAAATATAAGAATTTCATGATTTTCTTTATTAGTTTTCATTTGCATTGTTTCTTTTTGTTTTTTCAATGACGCATTTATTGAGACCTTTATGAATTTAAAAAGTTGATTTGATGTCAATCAAAGCATTCTTTAATTATTAGGAAAAGTGAATGTCGGTTTGATTGTTTTTTTTTTTTTATTTCGAATTGCCATGAACAAGGTTCGACATGTTTGACCTTTACACATATATTGTTTTTACAAGTAAACAGATATTCCGTTTTTGAGAAAACATTTTATTATTATATTTTTTGGTGCAAGTAAATTCGTTTTCAAAACTGCATGATAAAAATATCTGTTCTCTACTGAAAAAATAAAGTTCATAAGTCTTTTTGTATGACTTTTGTATCACTTCTGTGTATACGATTTTTTTAATGTTTTTTTTCTTGGGGGGGGGGGATTTTTGTTGTTGTTTTTTTTTCGTTTTTTTTTTCTTCTTTTTTTGTTTTTTTTTGTTGTTGTCTTTTTGTTGTATATTCAAAAGCTATTCTTAAATTTGATATATAATACTTTTACTATCTATTGTTTAATTCAAGACTCATGATCGATGTTCAGAATAACCACTTGACCGAAATGTGAATAATGAAGAATTAACTTACAACATGTTACAGTGCAGTTAATTGATTTGTTTATCTTAGATGTAACCAGAAGTGGGGTTGACTTTAAATACCCATAACAAAGATATTCTAACAATTTCCGTATTGAATTCCTATATAAAGAGCCTTTTAAACAAGAACTTTGACTTTCTATGCGATGCCCCTATCTAATTTGCTCATCAAAACAAGCTGTCAGCTATTGAATACCTTCTTTCTTTTTATTCGATGAAAAAGCTCATGCATATAAGGACTCTGTCAAAATCTGAAAAATCTGCTCCGTTACATTAAATTGGTGTTGTTTTTACTAAAATATACATCCCTGGATGAGGCCAGACAAGTAACACTGTGTTCATTATATTCATATATATTAGCCAATAACTGGATAGTTTACCATGAGTATAATTACTATGAGAGTTTGACACGAACTGCCCAAAGTCAAAAGTCTTGTTGAAACGGTTCTTATTAATATATTAGATCCATGGGTTTGACATGACATCAAAATGAAAACAATTTAAACGGAATACACGTGGGCATTAGCAACCACGTGTAACACTTCATTGACTATATAATGATCGCCTTTATAACTTCCATCCATAACTCCTTCATTATTTGTATTTCAAAAGATCGCAAACAATAGGGGCTGACCTAATGTGTTTATGTTAAGATAAATGAAAGATCTTATTGCAAAAACATTTTTATTTGATATTTTTTGGGGTTTTCTAGAAGAATTTAACTGAGAATCACCTGTTATCATAATAAAATGTCGTAAATACAAAACATAAGAAATAATTGAAGTTTCAATTTTGAAATGTTGATTTAAATAAAATAAAACTTTATTAATCAAAATGATTTAGATTTTGCAGTCTTTAACGTTTACTTCTCAACTAAAAAAAATACTTCTAAAGCAGCGCCAATCTAGATTTTTAACTTAATTTTTTTTAAAATTCATATAATCAACCTGATGCTGCATAAAAAATGTGATAAATCATTGCCCAGTCGGTGAAATCTTCTTAACGCAATTGCCCGGGCTTTAATAAATTTGCAAAACAAGCAAGGCTAGTCCTCTATGATAGCGTGTATATAAATTTGTTCTTATATATAAATACATTTTTAATTTTTTTTCCCCTTTGAAAACAACTGGAATTTTGCATAGTTATATGGCATGAATATAACAAATTAATGTTAAATATTAATATTTTTTTTAGATTTGCTCAAACTTTTTTGGAATAAAAATAATAATGAATCATCTTTTTTTTTCAATTTGATAAGATGATAATTTTCCTTAAGACGTATTGAAATCTATCATGGAATATTTTGGGCTCGAAGAATTTAGATAAGGGCCTTCTTAAAAAACATTACTTCAGAGACTCATAATCATACTTCAAAAATGATTCCAAAAATATTTGTTGATCAATTACATTGATTGTTATAGACCAACTTGTCAGTAAAAGTACAAAAGTCAAAGGTAGCTCAATTTTCCAAATCGGACGGTTCTTGGCATCGTTCGCTGTGGACGGCAATTTCAATCAGGGGATGGACTTCTGTTTTCATAGTGACGTGAGAAACAACATAACAGTGGCGTGGCTTCGAATAGACCTAGGGAGAGTGTTTAAAGTCAAATCAGTCAAATTCTGGTACAGAAGTGATGAAATATGTACGTATGATGATAGTGTACATTCAACTAGTTTGTCTAAATTGTAAGCATGGGATTGATCCCAATTTTCTATTTATAGATGGATCAACTGAAAACAAGAAATCACGACTCCCGGGGTTTTCGATCCGTGTGTCGAACGATACTACCGTACCAACATCAAGTTCATCATGTTACACGTCTTTACCATCCGACGACATGCCGACCATTATAGAGAAAGCCTGTGAGAGAACAACCAGATACGTCTGGATTTATCAGAATCATACCGCGGCAGGAGACGTATGCCCGATCCTAGAAATCTGCGAAGTTCAAGTTTTTGGTAAATTTCTATATATGAATGAGGCAAAGATCTTCACTTTTATATGTTTTTTCCAACGCACAAAATAGTGACATTGATGTTCTACTCGAAGGCAAGAAACTTGTAATGTCTATATTATTTTTGTTTACTTTATTGGCTCTCTGTGTAGAGCTACATGGAATATTATATGCATTTGATGCATAGAGTCTTTCAACAACATGTATTAGTTTAAAATATGACATTTGAGTATTGGTCAGTAAGTGGTAAATGCCCGTATAATGACTTTAAAACAACTTAGTACGGCCTATCAATATTCATTAATTAATGATGCTAATATCACTGTTGAGCATCGTAAGAATTTGTATAAATGTATAACGGTATACATTACTGTAATTTTTATCAAGAAATAATTGTATAACTAGGAGATCCAATCGAAGTAACAGATTCACGCATGGCTATACAATCAACAACTGAACGCTTGATGAATGCTTCACAGCTGGTAAGATGCATTGTTTTGTTTTCTTTTATGGGGGTGCACAATGTTCCTAATTCTTTGATAAATATGAATGCTTGATGACAACATGAAAGCTTTTTTTACTTTGATATATTCAGTTGAAAAGCATTATAATAGAAGATGGAAAAAAAGATGTGAAGTTCATCCAGGAAACAGTAAGTGGGATTCTTCACATGATGGAGAACACAACATTACCAACCGAGGAAATAAGTGCCGGGGACCTTAACACAACATTAGATATCTTAGACATGATTGTTAACATCACAGGACCAGCTATAGAGAATACGGTAACACAGCTTTAAGTGACACAGGACACTTACCGATGCTGACACAAATAAAATGTCAATATAATCAATATACTTTAATGAACCCTTACCCAGACGTGTTTATAAACTGCATTTTTATTTACAGTAGTCGTATGATCCGTGCAAAGAGAATGTTTATTACAAAATTCAAGTTTATTTAGGTTTTCTATAAAGTGATCGACACCATCGTATCAAAAAACAACTCGAAATCTTGGACTACTCTCATAGAAAAGGTAAATGTTACGTCGTCTATAGATATATTTTATTGAATTGCGTTCTCTATTTTATTGTAAATAAATGTTACATCTGAAGATATTTTCATTAAATTTTGTTTTCTTTTTTCGCTGTACATTGATAAATGTTTTATTTTTAACTTTAATACTAAAACATTTGCACATCATTTAATGAGCTATTATCTTTCAGGAAGGGAAACATGCTAGCATTATATTAAAGAATATGGATCATGTCAACGAGATTTTGATTCAAAAAGCCAATGTTACAAACGATACAAGGTTTTGTGGCTCCAATCTTGGTAATCATTTTAGTTTTGATTTCTCTATCATTATGCTTAATCTTCCAAAAAATATTTACAAAAATAGAATGGTGAATTTTTTTATCCAGAACTGACGATTAATCAGACAAAACTAGATGAAAACGATATACGTTTTCCGGAATTGTCGTCAAGCAATACTTCAGATAACTCCAACGAAATGTCGACTTTCCTAGAATTACCAAAGCAAAATATAAACGCTTCAAAGGGTAACTATTTCTTCTCGTCAGACAATGGCATATTCAAAAACTCTTTTTGAATTCAATAAAACTGTTCATATAAAATGTAAACTCTTTTGAACATAATACTATTTCTACATTGATTATTTGTATGGTGTTAAAAAAGCATAATGCAAAATGATATTTTGCTCTTCATCTGATGTGTAAAATTACCGTTTAAGGAAAAAATGTTGTTTTTAATGTAATTTCAGACATGCAATATGTGGCTATAATATACAAGACTTTACCAGAATTGCTGTCATTGGACCATCACAGGTTTTTTTTAGTATTTGATATTTACTTAAAAGCTAATTATTATCAAATAAAATGAGAATGGTAAAAATAAATTTAGCTATAAAAATAGTGATGGGGACACGCTCATATTCTAAGAAGAGACCGCAAAAGAATATAACTCCTGCTCAAATGTCATTCTCAGTTATCGTTTTAGAATTGTAATTCACTGTATATATTGGTGTGATTCTAATGATGGAGGTGCATTTTTATTCAATTATTTAAATTAACAATAGTAGTCTAGTGTTTACGTTTACCCAAACTCTTAAATTTGTAGGAATGAAAAGCAGGAAAACCAGACGGGGGAATCCAAAACAGATACATTTGTCAATTCTGCCATTCTCTCCCTTACTACACAGAATGATATCGGAATATTGGATCCACCCCTTGCATTAACGTTTAGGCATATCGTTAATGTAAGATAGTATATTTTACTTGCATGTATCTTATTTGATTTTAGCATTTAATTAGTATTTTGATTTATTGTAGATGATTTTTTTATTATATTTAAATTATCTTTAAATTCTGAGTTTTTTTCCTCACTTTGTGTGAAATTATAAAGATAGCTGCAAACTAAGTTATATGCCATAACGTAAATTGAGTTGATACTATTATAGAGTGAATCTAATGAATTGCATCCAGTTTGCGTTTCCTGGGAGTTTAAAACAAGGTAATTTGTTAAAATGAATTTTATAACTTCGTTTTTCAATATGTTGATCAAATCATACATCTTTATTTTTAATTTCCAAGATGAACTGGTTCGCAGTGACGAATTATCGCAATCAAGCATTCCATTTACTTGTGTCATTATTAGCGCAACACAGCAAAGAGTACATTTTGGCGAGATATGATCGTGACAACGAGGCTATCGAAAACTACGCACAAAAAATTCTCGTAGTCGAATAAAAATTTAGTTCACGGTATATTCGCTGCTATTGCGCAATCCGCTGTTATTAGAAAGTGTTTTCTTACTTTCTTTTATTTTTTTTAGCAAATGGACAGAAAGAGGGTGCAAAGTGAAACAGAGTGATTACCAAAAAACAGTGTGTCTGTGCAATCATCTCACAAACTTTGCGATTTTAATGAGACCTTATTCTCCGGTGAGAACTGTTATACTATGTACTGGCATTATCAAATAAGGATGACCGCTATTTTTGTACTTCCGAAATATTCTTTCCTTTGTTTTTTCCAATGTTTAACTAAGGTATTCTTAATTGTTAACCAGAGTATTACTGTCAATTGTCAAGTTAGAAGCGATATAATGAGCTCACATATTTCTTAAAACTTTTGTAAAAAAAAAGTTCGTGCCTTCCTTAAGCATTGTAGATATAAACATTCAAATAGTAAAAAAAATGTCGTCATTGTGCCCCTTTATGAGAAATAATATAAATTCTTTCTTGCCAGGTAAAAGAAGAAACCCATCTCTTGGATATGATGTCCCTTGTTGGCGTAACTCTCTCCGTAGCGTTTGTTTTCATTACGTTTTTAACCTACATCATGACTTGGAGGTACTATATTACATATATTGTGTATATCATGCTTATTTTAAGACACAAACATGTAAATAAAATATTATAGCAACACGTGTAAATTAGATGATTATTTGAAAGAAAGTATTTTATACAGATATATCAAAAGTGAACAAAATATCATGATGCTGAATATGTGTGGAGCCTTGACTATATCCCTTGTTATGTTCATTACAACTGTGGAGAAAACACATGATGGGGTAATTTGTATATCATAGATTAAATTTTATCATTTTGAATTAAAACGTTAATCTAGAGATCGAACTCTTGATAAATTTTACATGATAAATATAATAATATTTGTGTGAAGATGGATGTTACGCTACGGATTTTCCATTAAGTGCTTTTAATATTAGTTCCTGAAAAACAATTTTAATGACAAGTTATAATATTAATTCCGTCTTAAATTTCAGAACTTATGTGTCGCGATAACGGCCATAATCCATTACCTCCTTCTAGTGACCTTCTTTAGTATGCTTGGAATTGGTGTCAATTACTTTATGAGTATAACAGTTACATACTACGCAATGTATATGGCGAAAAACTTCAAGTCAAAGCCTAGAATTCATTGGTTTTTGATTGGAGCATGGGGTAGGTTATCTTATATATTGTTAAACGTTATACACTTGGTTCTGCTTTTTTTAAGCACGTGTTGCAGTAAGGCGCTTTCGCTCAATTAAGTACAGTGCTGAAGGCATTTTCATATATTCCAGTAAATTAGCATCAGCGGAATTGTTGCTGTGCCCTTTGTCGCCAATTGCTGTAACGTCTGTTGCCGGCAAGCGGATGCAAGAACGCTTTCTTCTATTGCCGATTAAAATACAATATGGTGTCGAGGATATCATATTCTACAAAACGAGGATTTCTATATCTACGATTTGTCATAGTACATTGAAATGCATTACAACTGAACAAAGACTATTCAGTTTTAAGCTTCAATCGGTTTTTTCGGAGCATTTTGATAAAGAAAACGTTCTATTAACGTCAAAGTTTTCAAGTGACGGCGAGGCAATGCAACGTTAATGGAAAGCGCCTTCAGAAAATGCACACTTAGAAAAACGATAATTCAAATCCGCACTTACTTGTTGAAATAGTAACAAGCAACAAATATCAAACACATAATATTTTGCTTTCATTTTAAAGGTTTTTTTGTTCTCAAACGAATGAATTAAATAAATGAATTATATTGAGCCCTAGCCTTCGAAAGTTCATTGATAATATTCTATCCGTAAAATCATAATCAAATTAGTTCTGTTAAATGTATCCTATAATACAAAAAATATTACATTTTGCTTTTTACGGGTTTTTTTGTCAGGATTGCCCATCATCATTACAGGAACAAACCTTAGAGTATTCTGGGAAAACGGATATCACCTGAAAAACTAGTATGGCGTCATTTAAGTTATTTAAGTGATAACACTTTGTGATACATTTTTGAAATGTGAATATTTCTCCTTTGATAATTAAAAATTAAATAATCATCAAGTAAATTCCGACCATTTGAATGTATATGATTACTTTCATTTGCCATCAGATATTTGTTGTATAAAATATAAGGAATGGTATAATAGAATGGTTAATCAATACACGTACAGTTTATTCAACATAATCCAAATTCTGTACCTGTACCTGTACGTGAAAATATACTTTAGGCTCCACGCGTACCTTTAGACTTACACGTTGCAATGCTTAATCCCAGCAATAATTACAACATCTCACTATATTTAGTTGTTGGTTATCTATGAAAAGTGGATCTCTATACCTGTTCATCATCCCAGTATGTTTGATAAATATGGTAAGTATACGCTCACTGGACTTTAAAATTGATTTTTTTGTTTTAAATCTACATATTATTTCTTTGGTAATTACTTTCCAGTTCAACATTTCTCCTGTTTATATTTTATAATTACAACCAGCTTACATTTTATAAAAAAAAACATCAAAACCCAACAACAACAAAGTGAAAGGAAAGAAGCAAATAAACAAAAATAATTTTAAAAAATTGATGTTTTTGATCATCAGGACATCTATTCTTGTTTAGAGTTATTGGCTTATTTAAAAAAAAGCTATATTAGCTGTCTTTTTTTCAGCTTAACATCCTAATAATTGTTTCGTTGCTGCGAGTGGTATATGCTTCAAACAGAATGTCAAATTCTTCACTTTGGAAAAAAGCTTCGTAAGTAAAATTGAAAATGTCTGTGGATGCTTGTTTTCTTCTTTTAAAGCATTTATATCACAAAATTGGCATCCTTTTCAGTTTTTTTATACAAAATGTACACTATCACGGAAAAATAACCCCCCCCCCCTCCGAAGATTGTTTTCAATGTGTTTAAATTGGCTGTTTTAATAAGCTTCGGTCTCATTAGCGGTGCCATATCAGAACAACTAATCTAAATCATAAATATTTTAAAATGCAAATAAAAAAAAAGATGTTTTAAGATTTTGTTTATGAATTGTTACTATTCTTCAGTTTTTTTTTATACAAAATGTACACTATCACGGAAAAATACACCCCCCCCCTCCGAAGATTGTTTTCAATGTGTTTAAATTGGCTGTTTTAATAAGCTTCGGTCTCATTAGCGGTGCCATATCAGAACAACTAATCTAAATCATAAATATTTTAAAATGCAAATAAAAAAAAAGATGTTTTAAGATTTTGTTTATGAATTGTTACTATTTTTTACTTGGTAAAAAATAAAACCGTGTCATCAAATGTATCATGCATGCAGTTGTGCTACCTATTTTTTTTTTACGTTATTAAGTTTTTTTTATTACATTATTTTTGACAGATCTGGTTTGCGAACCCTCGGTACACTCGTGCCAGTGCTTGGTGTGACCTGGATATTCGGTATTTTTGCAATGGACCAAAGCACGGACATCTTTCAGTACATATTTGTCATTGCTAATTCTCTACAGGTCAGTCTTCAAGTTTAATTTTTATGACTACAGTTCTTTTTTCTTTTTCTTTTTTAAATATTTTAAAATCTTATTCACTTGAGTCTTGTGCTCATTCCTATCTGTCCTGCATATGATATCAGTTATGACCTTGTTTGCCACATTGCAAAGCCTGAAACAAATTTTTAATTGAAAAAGGATCGCATTTTTGCAGTACATGAAACATCTTTTAACAGACATGAAGATAAAGCTATATACTTCAACCTTTTGTTCATTTTTTAAATGATCAAAAGGAAACATAATACAATTTACATTATCACTACACTTTTTGTTACTTGCACAGATACTTCTCTTTTAACATCTTGTTGCGGCCGATAAAAAAATATATACAGGTTTAATATAATAATCCGTTCATTTTGTTTGAAATTCTAAAAAATGATCTATAGGATTCTTTAAAATTTTGTCTTCTATTTTTCCAGGGGTTTTTCATTTTTGTTACGCAGGTCTTGCTCAACAAAAAGGTTAGTTTATGGTCACACCAATTTGATTTCTTGGTCTTCGCGATCGGATTCTAGGCAAAAAAAATAATTCTGAAATAAAAAAAACACCATAAATTTGAAAAAATTGGAGTGCATGAAAAATAAAAAAAAAATAGACGCAAACGATTGCATACTTTTTACAATGTAGTTTTTTCCTCTTTGAAATGCATGTAAAAAGCAGTACAAAGTCGGTTACTGTATTCGCTATTGTATCATACCCCTCCTTATTGCTATTTTTATTCACAGATACAAGCATTATTAACTTTTACTTGTAAATCTTGCTGACAATCTACCGGAAAATGTTTGGTATAATCAATGCAAAAATAAGCACAATCTTGACTTATAAAACAATAAAATCACAAATATGAAACGGGAAACGGTACAAAAGTTTCCGGGTGCGGGATTTTTTTAAAATCTTTTTTTCGAAAGTCCTTAGGCATGTGCACGCGGATCCGGCATCCAAGAAATCAAATTGGTGTAACCTAAAGATATACTATTATATTACTTAACATTATTTTTTTTATATTTGACATATGGCATACGCATTCAACCAATCTAATATACGTTAATAAACAACAACAAAAGCATCAATACATTAAAAATGGTGACACTGTCTTATATCTTCAAGGTAAGGCAGGGATTGCGCAACTCGTTTCAAAAACGAAAAACTGTAACTTCTACTGGCCGGAACAATACGAGAACATCTACTACACGAAGTCTGTTTTTGTCTACAACAAATGCGTCTATGTTGAAAAACAAGGTAAAAAATGAATTTATTATTTACCTTTGTTGAAGACGAATATTTTCTATATTAAACTTTTCATAAACTATGTATGTCAAATCATTTTTTCTGGTATTCAGGAAAATGCTATGGGTGAAAATACGAAAAAATCGAATTGCATGTTTGCAGTAAAAGAAGAGGTAACGCAATTTCTTGAATGACCCCCCCCCCCCCCCCAAAAAAAAAGTACAAATAAGACTTATAGAACCATTAATTCTTACGAGTGTGGGATAGTGAAATTTCACCAAAAGCCTCGTCTTAGACAGTGCATATTGACCCTGGAGTGGAATTTCACTATCCCACATGAGTATGTAATAAAAGGTTATTTTCTGTTTATTATTTTACATAAATGCGATTTCTGATAATTTTTTTAATGTAAACAAACATCGTTTGCTGAATTGTTGTCAAAAAAGCAATAGAATAGCTCATAGATTAGCCCATTCGATTACTCATGATTTTCATTCAGCAAACGATGTTTGTTTACATTAAACAACGGCGTAGTAATACACAGTGTAAGACAAACAAATTCACACCGCTGTCTAACAGTGGATAAACCGATCTCACGCCCTTGGTAATGCGCAAAATTTATATCTAAATTAAAAGTTCTTTTAATATCATTAAAAAAACATATTTCAATGAAATACCGATGCGCTGTTGATTTTTTGTTCTTAATATTAGGTCAAGGAAACACCGGACATTCTACAGGCCACCGAGTGGGGGAAGGAAGCGATTCGTAACCCTAGTTTTCTATATACATATGATTTGTCCCGTGGTTCTAAATAAAATTCCTTATTTGATCATCATTTGTAAAGATCAAAGATTTGAGTTTAATATCTAAATGGACATCAATGATGTCGAAACTCATTTATTTGCAGGTAAATGTATCAAAATGATTTTTCTACAGCAAGGTGCTTGAATTTAGCTTAAACTCGATCTTAATTTGATGTTCATTGTTTCGATTATGATAACTTTACGATTTGATTGTGCAATGTGTTGTCATTTTACTATTGACTATCTGAATTTTTAATTTGCTCAAAGTTTTATGAATGTAATAAAAAATCATTCTTTAAATATCATGAGGTTGTCAAAACTTTTAAAATATTAGTCAGAAAACGAGAAAACTTAAAACTAGTACATTTTATTGTACTGTTTACATATTATTCATTGTAATTTAAAGCTTTTGTTGATATATATTCAATTTTTTGCGTGTGTTTTTTTTGTTTTTTTTTTTGTTTGTTTTGTTTATTTGTTTGTTTGTTCGGTTTTTTTGGTTTTTGCTTTTTTTGCAAATTGTATGACATTGTGCATTTGTAAACCATGGGAGTCTTGGTTTCTTCTCTAAATATATATTATGATAAACAATTTGTGCTTAATGTTAATATGAATACAGTTGCAAATTGATAAACATTTCATGCAGTTTACAACATGTCTGCTTGTGTTCTGTAAAATAAAGTTCAAATTGTTCATTTGTTCATTTAGTACGTCTTGAGTTTTATTTTTAATTTTTTGTACTCTGCATTTTTAGGATTCACGCAGGCGACCTATTGCAATTGGTCTGCGTTCGTCGTCACGCGTATTGCAACGTGATAATTTTACATTTTTAAGGTTTCCGATCCATAATTGCCCCGGATTTAATGAATCTGGATGCATAACATATATGTATGGGCTTAATACTCAGTATAATTGGACATAATTTTCATGTTTAAGTATCAGTATGTAGGAGTGGAATGTGTCCTAATTAAAGACATTTTCCTGTTCTTGAAGAGTTGCTCCTTTGATTTTAATCTCTAAAAATCAATTTTTAAAAATTATATACGGTATAAAATTTATTTTAAATAGTTTTTGTTCTCCTAAGGATTAAATTATTTTTTCACCAAAGCAATTATTGATATTCTTAGTATTTACTTTTTTATTTAAAAAATGTGCTTGTCCCAAATAGACCTTAAAGCAATCTTCTTAATTAATTTCTGCTTAGTGAATAATTTTGTTTTTTTAATTTCTCTCGGTAAATCTTTTTCTACTCCGAAAATATTTGAATTAATATCAAAGTATTTAATATATGATGGATATTCAGGGTTAGAAAAATAAGGGTCTTCTATGGTTAGGATACCTTAACTTCCTGTTGAAAACTACAAGGCTAATCCTTACCAATTTTGGACCATTTCTATGGAAAGATGAATCTAAATTAAGAAACGCATGGCTTTACCAACCCCAGGCCCTCTCAATTTGGGTCAAATATGCCAAAACAAATCACAAATTCTCAAAAATTATTTCTACCCCCACCAATTTGGGGCCCGAAAAAGTGCAGAATTTCCTATGTTGTTCTAATAAACTTACACATTTACTGACAATGTACTTATAAACTTAGACAAATGTTGACGTTTTTACTGACTGTACTGATAGACTTAGAAAAGTAGTGAAATACGTAGACGCTACTGATAAACTAGGGCATACAATGGCACATTTTATTGACGTTACTGAGAAACTTAGAGAAGTAATGACAAGTACTGAACAGTACTGACGCTGTTAATTTTTACTATAACTGATTCATTGAAGGTGTAAAAACAATTTTATTTTGACTTTTTAATGTTTAATAATAGTTGTTTGCTAGATTTTAAGGGCACATATATAATTCCGTTCAATTATCCGAACATTACATACTTGATATTTATTGATTGTACATAAAGGTGGGTTTTAATGTCAATTCCATTCATTCCTGATATATCTTTAGGGTGAGGTGGTCAGAGAAATAACTTGTCGGAAAGGGGAAAGATGTTCCGAGACTAGTTTTATGAAACTTAAATATGTGAATTAATCAAAATTGAATTTTCTATACCCCCACCCCTACAGTACCTATCAGACCCAACCTAACACCAGAGTAACCCCCAATTAAACCCCGGTTTTACTTTTTGGGTTTATTCGGGGTTTACTTTGGGTTTACTTTGAAATTGCTTTAGAGGTCAACTCTATGCACTGAAGTGTGAAGCAGACTAATATTTTATCTTACCATCCTACTGCCTGTAATTCCTACCCTTTGTATATTCCGAATACACAGTAAGCGTCTGCTTTCAAGGGTATACTTCTGACTGGGTTTACTCTCTGTGTTCACTCTGGGTTTACTTTGGGTTTACTCTGGGTCCACTCTAGTAAACCCGAAGTAAACCCAGAGTAAACCCAGAAAGTAAACCCAGGGTTTAGTTGGGTTTTACTTTCTGTTAGGTTGGGTCTGATCGGTACTTTAGATCCGCACATGCTGCATTAAAACATGGTACCGTTATGAATTTAATAGGCCTATTGCTTTAAATAATAATACACCATACGTTGTCTGCAAGGGAATGATTTATACGATCTTTTAAATCTGTTGAATTCTTAATCTCAAACACGCGCAGGACAAGCAGCAAATTTTACTCATAATCAACACTGACCGATGGCTTTCAATAATAATTCTCTTTACATCATAATGAACACAGCAGATCCAAAATGTCGGAATCGGAAAAATGTAAAATCTATTTTTAATCCTATCCTAAATCTTATAAACTTTATGGTAGTTACATCCCCTTGCACACACGCACAAGCAGGTACACCACTGTCCCAGTTTGTCTCACGACTTATTATACTGTAAAACGAGAAAATTTGGCACATTCGTATTTAACAGCAAATCAATTACTTATTCATTGGCCCGAATTAGTTTTAGCACACCCATTTCAAAAGATAAAAACGTCTGAGCAAGTCTGAGTTATTCCAATTGTAATAAAACCAGAGGGGTTCCTAAGCTCAGATGTGAGGTAAATCGAATGTCACCCAAGTTTCAATCATCATGAGCAAGTAGCATTTAAAGATTGTTTACAATGAACAGCAGGTTGTTTGTTTAAATATTCCATAAAAACACATAGATATATCGTTTTATTTTATATAAACATATCAAAACAAGAAATTACTGAATGAAGTATTATCAGTGGGGACGGTTGCCAGTTTCAGGCTCTAAAAAGAGGTGTGAAGGGGAGAAGCCAGTTTTGGAAGATGCTTATGATAGGTACTTAGCAATAGAATTGAATTACTCAATCCAATAACATTAAATTGGCAGAACTTACACAATTATTCATACAGCTAATATGAACGATGGTAAAAACAGGCAGAATCGGTCGTCCAAAATTACAGAAAAGCTCATACCAAGTAGTAGAAGAGTACCTAAGACATTTATAACATGAATATAATGGAACACCATTGGTGCAATTTACATTTTAGCGATGAGGGGCAATTGCGCCTACGGAGCTAAACTTTTTAGTGTGCCATATTTCCTCGTTTAATGGTACATTACATGTGTCTAAGATACCGGTTATGTTAAATATCAATTTATTGGTACATACATAGTTTAATATTTTTTTTTCTCCGAAAATATAACTTATTAAAGAAAACATTAAAAATTACGACAAAACTAAACAAAATTTATCTTTAAAAGATAGACCAGATATGTAATTGCAATTAAACAAATTTACATTTTGTATGTACTTATCGATTGATGTGTGGATATATACACCCAAATGGTATAAAGTCAATCAATATCAATATTAGAGTTATAGAAAATCAAGTTTTGTGTTCATAAATCAAGATTGTTTTTCAGCTACATAAATCAAGACTGTTTGTCAACTACATACTCTTGTGGACAGTAAGACTCTAATATTCCTAGCTAAATTGACTAGAGAGAACAATAGCCCCTAATTAGCCCATCCAGTTAAGTGTTACCAACTAACATGTAGAACAGCTTCATTGGACAAGGTAAACAGCGCAATGGGAAGTTGTTTTCTCTCTCATTTCAAAATAGAATAAAATGAATTTGATAAAACTAGTAACATAAACATTTTAATCAATATCCAAAATATTACTTTTTTAACTATTTCATTTATTCATCTAAAACAATTTGAGATATGTAGTCAGGTGTTTCAGGTAAACTAAGCTCATGTACATTTTCCAAACTCAAATAAGATCAATACCTACGAGCACTTATCATTATCTCAGTACTTCTCTAATTTTCTCTGTACCGTCAGTAAAATGTGTCAGTAAATGTCTAGGTTTTTAGTACTGTCTGTTATTTTCTAAACTAATGAGTACCACCAGTAAAATCGGCAGTATTTGTTGAAGTTCATTGGTAATGTCATTATAAAGTAAATGTCTTAGTTCATCAAAACAAAATGAGAATGTGAGCACATTTCTGGAGCGTAGGTGCACACATTTAGAGATAAGACTAAATGCATGGTAAAAATGTTCAAAGAACCCTTTACCAACTATGCAATTCATGGTCCCTGGCTGAGGGGTTCGGACCCTAGGTATAGGATGGAACCAAAATGACTAACTACAAAAATTATATTAAATCTTAGAAAAAATGTTTTACCCTACTCCTGTACATATTTGAAAAAAAAAAAATGCATGGTCATAATTTCCATGAAGCCCGCAAGTCAAAACATACTGCTGTAATGTTTTTTTTTATTTCATTTTATTTATTTTTTTTTTTATTTATTTATTATTTTTTTGTACATGTACATCATTAAATCTTAATATTCATGTATCTATATGAAGTTTTGAACTACTATATCATGCGCTGATCTATAAGAGAAATGAAGGGGGTCCATCACATGGTTAATTAACTAAGATATGCCTCGACCCCCCCCCCCCCCCAACCAACCCCCCCCCCCCCCCCCCCCGAAGTAAAACATGGCTATTTCTAGAAGCAATATAAAAAGTCAATATACATCTTTTAGATATTAAGTTAAGTAAATCATGATTGATTTGAATGAAAGACTAGTATAATACGTAAATAGTTGAGATATGGGGTTGTAATACATCAGACCTGGTTTTCTTCTAGAGACACTTGCTAATGATGAAAACACCTTCCGTGTCGTAGTATTTGTAGAGCATGTAAAAAAAATTACTTCCAAGTCAGTTCATGAATCAAAATGGCTGCACTGCTTACTCTTTGTTTTATTTCGATATTCTTCAAAGTTCAAACGAATGGTAAGTATGCAGATTTTGCATTAAGTAAATTTAAAAGCACTTAGTTTCATTGTTAATATGAAATAGATGGAATTTTAATCTTTCATTTTAAAGTCAAATTAATGTTGGATTTTTTATGGTGAAACAAATTTGCATGGCAGACGTCACGTTACAAATTAGTGACAACAAATAAAATAATGTATACTATATATTTAGGCAATGTTACCTTTTTTGCCTCATTTTATTAAGTGTTCATTGATTTTTATTTTTTTTGGCAATGACGCATTCATTCAGAACTTTATAGATCTAAATAGTTGATCTGATGTCAAAGCTATATATTGTAAATGTTTGGGAAATCGATGTCAGTTATTTTTATTTTTAAATTTCGAATTGTCATAAACAGGTTTTGGCATATGGGAACTTAAAACTTGTATATTTTTAAAAGAATAAAGTAATAACCTATTGTTTGATAAAGCAAATTGTACTTAAAAACTTTTTTTTAAAATATTGATATAAAAATGGCATTTCTCGTATTATTTTTTTTGTATACATCTTTTTTTTGTATATACAAGAGTAATTTCTAAGTTGTTATAAATAAGAAAACAGTATTTTCACTACAAACTAAGTACATGTAATACTTTTTAACAAGAAAAACCCACATCTTTATGCTCCGGAAAAAAAACACTTCACCCTTATATGAATAAAGAAGAATTCACTTATTATGTGTTAAATCCTTTTCAAGTCTTTTTATTGTGTAATTATTTTTAGATGTTAAGGGCACTGCTGTTGTATTCATTCAACTGTAAAGTTTTTACAATTTCCTTTAATGGCTCTAACAAGACACTGGACTTTCAATGGAATGTTTAATAACTAAATACTGTAAACGTCTTTAATTCTACGTTTCTAAACAAACCTTTATAATCAATCAATCTTAAATAAACTGCCGATTACGAATGCCAATCGCAGAAAAAAATGGTTTTACATAACTTTTTGCCCTTAGGAGATGTCTGAGATAATAAGTCACAAAGGTGAAACGAATCTTATGTTATAAAAGTTGTTTAAATATATGCATTTTCTCTCTCTCTTTCTCTCTCTCTCTCTCTCTCTCTCTCTCTCTCTCTCTCTCTCTCTCTCTCTCTCTCTCTCTCTATATATATATATATATATATTTATATATATATACTCATGCTTGCTATATTTAACGAATTTAAAATATTAATGATTACGATAAACAAGTGATATCTTAGACCCCCTCCTGCACCCATGCATCTGTAATGGCAGCGTAGACGGAGATGGTGAATGCATAGCTCAGTATTTCCACAGAGGTTTAATGTTCATGGAAAATTGTCTAACCGTGAACATAGTGAAATTTAAATCACCTTAATGTGTTAAACGTCTACAGTAGTTTGCTAAATAAAACAAATTGTCATCTATTGGATATCTTCTTTTTCTTTTCGCAGAAGAAGCTTATTTATATACATGGGCTGTCAAAATCTGAAACATCTGCACTTTTACGTGACATTGACGCTGTTTGAAATGAAATCTGAATCTCTGGATGAAGTGAGACAAATGTCATTGTGTTCAATATATTTATATTTATAAGCCAATTACTGGACAGTAAATCATGAGTATGAATCTTGCCTTGATCAAAGGGGAGTTTGCCACACACTGCCCAAAGACAACTCTGTTAAACAGCTCAGTTAGGGTTATATATAACATCAAACTGAAAACAAGTGAAAAATAGTACATGTAGGCATTAGCGAGCACGGATAATGATACCACTTTATATCGCACGCTTTCATAACTTCCGTCCAATATTCCCACACAATTTGAATTACAAAAGAACGCTTATTTCATAGACGAGTGTAATGAATAGATGTTCTATGTTATTTAAGATAGTAGATATCATTGCCAGTGCAATATGATTCAATATAATTTGCAGTTTTCTATAAGAATATAACTATGAAACATTTGGTAGCATCAAAAGTGGCAGCAATTACAAAACATAACATAAAAATGAAGTTTTAAAAAAGAAAAATTAAAAAAAAAGAAACTTTATTTATCAATATGATTTATGTGTTGCAATCTATAACGTTTATTGCGCAACTAGAATAGAACCTCTAAAGCAGCACCGATGCAGAATTTTTTTTAACTGAAAAAATAGAGTGTGCATAACAAATCTGATGCTTCATAAAAATGAATTTATGTTAGAAATCATTACCCAGACTGTATAATCGTCTGAACTCAAGAGATCATACTTTAGTAGTGTTACACAGCAATCAAGGCTCTACTTGTTTATAATAGTGTGCCTATATTTCTGTTGATATATTTACATTTTTCATAATTTTTTTCTGTATGCGATCACTTAGAATAAAAAATGTACCGTATAATTCAATACACTTCATCTAAGTCGAAAAGACTAATCGTGGGAAGCCAACAGGATCGTCATACATTATATCATTATTAAAAGAACATAATAATGTCATTAAATCAATATTCAGTTCTACAATAGTTAAATATTGTATAACTATAAGAAACAAGGAATATTTTTTTTTAATATTATGAGATAATAATAATGCTGAAAGAACGTTCAATCTATCATTGAGGTCTTTGATAGAATTGATAAGGACTTCGTCCAAAATTATCACCTCATGATTAAACTTAAGAAGTGATTCTGAAAATTTGTTAATAAATGTCATTGATTGTTATAGACCAAATTGTCAGTAAAAGTACCAGAGTCAAAGGTAGCTCAATTTACCAAAACGGACGGTTCTTGGCATCGTACGCTGTGGACGGTGACTTCGATCAGTCGATATACTACTGCTTTCATAGTGATGTGAACAAACAAATAAAAGAGGCGTGGCTTCAAATAGACCTAGGAAGAGTATTTAGTGTCAGCTCAGTCAAACTCTGGTACAGGAGTGATGAAAATTGTAAGTATGATGACATTGTACATTCAACTAGTTTATTTAAATTCATTAGCATGCAATTGATTTGAATTCTGCATTTATAGATGGATCTACTTACGACAACAAAATATCACGACTCCCGGGGTTTTCAATCCGTGTGTCTAATGATACCACTGTACCAACATCACGATCATCATGTTACACCTCTTCACAATATGACGCCATGCTGACCATTATAGAGAAAGAATGTAAGAGAACAGCCAGATATGTCTGGATTTATCAGAATCATACCGCTGCAGGAGATATATGTCCGATCCTAGAAATCTGCGAAATTCAAGTTTTTGGTACATAACAATCATTTAATTTTAAAACATAATGTAAAGTTTAGACGTTTCACATGTACATAAAGTTTGTTAGCCGACATTCTTAAATTAGCAGTTATGTTCAAAGTTTCACGACGCGTAATATATGTATATTGTTGTTAAATGTTTTAAAAAATATGATTGTCTAAATAGTTCAACCACCCGGACTTATGCATTCCCTTATGACTATAAGTTCCACAACTGAACGCTTGGGGAATGCTTCGCAGCAGGTAAGATGCAGTTTGCTTTTCGAATGTTTGTTAGGAGGTGAATCTTTTTTTCATTCTATGATATTATATAAATGATTGTTTACGACATGTAGTCTGACTTTAGTTAAACATGTACCTGCTTAGTTGAACAGTATAATAGAAGATGGAAAACAGGATACAAAAGTGTTCCAGGAAACCGTAAGTGGAATTCTGCACATGATGAAAAACACAACATTTTCAATCAAGGGAATAAGTGCAGGGGACCTTAACTCAACATTGGACATCTTAGAGAAGATTGTTAACACCACTGGACCAGACATAGAAAACGAGGTGATACAGCTCACAAAAACAGTTTCTTCAAAATGATTTGATAAAAAACAAAACAAAAGTATAAACTGATTATTTTTAGCCTTTATCATCGTTTGAAGAAATGCACAATGTTTTCATTCATTTGTTTTAGAAAAATAACATGATATTATTATGATCAAGGTCAACTGAATAAGATGTTTATGTTCTTATATCTAAATTATGATAATTAATATGATACGTATAAAAAAAATCCGGATAATTTTCGGCTATCGAACATGGTTGATGATCGGAAATCGTTGATGAAACTTAATTGAGATTCATCTGGCCGATACTCAGATGGCTTCTTTAAGAGATGGTGCCGATACAAACCCTCTCCAATACCCTCTCTAATCAACTGCATATGTAGTTTTCAAATCTGTACAAAAAGGATGATAATGGTATACATTGAGTTATTTTAGGTTTTCTACGCCGTGATTGACAATATTTTATCAACGAACAACTCGAAATCGTGGACTACCCTCATAAAAAAGGTTAAGGTTTTATATAAGAATTGTGTTTTCTATTTAGTTGTAAAACGATAAATTAACCTTGTTGCCATTTAAAACCCTTATGCCTAACCTTTGCATATCTGTCACCCGTGATCTTTCAGAAAGGAAAACGCGCTAGCTCAATATTAAAGAATATGGATCATCTTAATGAGATTTTGATGCGAAAAGACAATTTAACAACGCCAAGGTTTTGTGGCTCCAATATTGGTAATCACTATATATCAATTCATCAACTTAATTATTATCAATATTTCAAGAAATATTCACAAAAACAGATGCTGTTGGTTGGTTTTTTTTCTATTCTAGAACTGACTATTAACGAAACAAATCTCGATGAAAGCGATATTCGTTTTCCGGATATATTATCAAACAATACTTCGGATAATGACAACGAAATGCCGACTTTTCTAGAACTACCAAAGCAACACATACATGTTCCAAAGGGTAAATATTTTATTTGGTCAGAAAAAACATATTTTTTCTAATTCTGTCAGTCAAATTGTAATTAAACATCAATATGATTTCTAGATTGATTATTTTTATGATGTTTAAGAGACGAAGGCGAAATGACATTCTGCCCCCAATAATATGAAAAAAACCTTTTTTAAATGTTTTCTTTTCGATTAATATTTTAGACATGCGATATGTGGCTATAATATACAAAACCCTACCAGATTTGCTGTCAAAGGAAAATCACAGGTTTTCTGTATTTGTTACTTAAACTCTAACTATCTTTGAAGCAAACGAAAATGGAACAAAAAATTAAGCTATGATCATTAATGGTTAAGCGATCGTATACTAAGGAAAAAACGAAGATATTTACAAAATATAACCAACATAATTAATTTTATTCTCAATAACCTTTCATCCATTATATTTATTGGTTAAACATTGATACTTTAGGTGTAATTAGTTTGAAATTCAATAACTTAAACAAAGAACAAAATATCAAATATCATGTGTCCTCCAACTTCATTTGCAGGAACGAAAAACTAGAAAACCAGACGGGGGATTCCACAACAAAAACATTTTTCAATTCTGCCATTCTCTCCCTTACCACACAGAATGATGTTGGAATATTGGATCCACCCCTAGCATTAACGTTCCGGCATACCGTTAATGTAAGATGTTTTTTTCTTTTATAGACTTCTTATTTTTTTTGGCATTTAATTTGTATTTTATTTATTGCAAAATTATTGCAAGCAAATAATTGGTTTTGAAATAATGTAAAATTTGGAGGGTGTTGTTTCTAATTGTATGGATTTATACACGAACGGCGCAAATTAAGTTATTTAGCAAATTGTATTTTAATTTAATATTTTATAGAATGAATCAAATGAATTGCATCCAGTGTGCGTTTCCTGGGATTTTAAAACAAGGTAATTTGTTCGAAGAAAATTTATAACTTTTTCAAAATGTTAGCTAAAAAAAATCATTATATTTTCTGACTTTGTTGAGAGGTAAACTGATTTTTCTAAATTATATATCATAGAAATAATTGATAAAAATATCGCCCAAACATGCGCGGATCCATTAAACATTTCCAGGGTAGGGGTCTGAAAGATTTTTGATTTTTCCATGTTGGGGCAGGTAATGGGGGTGGGTCTGAGGCACATTTTCCGTAATCCGTAATATCACTATGTAAATTCATGAATTTTCCAGGGGATTAGGAACCTCCCACGACTCCTCCTCTAGATCTGCGCATGCTAAGATATGAACTTATAAAACCCGATAGCTTTATGCTTTATAGCTGTAATGAAGTCCAAGAAACTGTAGCTGATTAGGGTGTGCCCGTCCAATAGATTTAATTTCGGTACCTACAAGGGTCTTTTTAACTCCTAAACGAAATTTTTCTACAGTATTCTAAAATCAATCCATTCTGAATAAAGCATGCCTTTTTAGCCGGGCTCTGTTGAAAGCTATAGGCAGGCAAATCGCCAATGTTACTATAAATAGCACAAGTAAACAAAAAACCAAACAGCGTCAAAGTAAAAGCTTCCGCTATACCAAATAGTTACACAAAGAGCCACGTTTTGTAAAAATTGTTGGCATCTTAATTGTTTCTTTTATTTTAATTTCGAGAGAATGGTCTATCTTTTTTAGTTTTCTTATTAATAACTTAACTGTTTTAAAAACAAGACTATCCATTTTGGATACATACAATGCGCATGAATTTTCATGAACTACTTTGCTGCGCGTTGAAGAAATTAGTACAGACCCCTTCACGATAACTGCAGTACTGCTCTCTTGCAGGGCAAATTGACATACTTTGTCGAGATTTTAGTACGTAGATAATTAAATGACGTAAATGAAACAATTAACGTTACGCCATATTTCACCAAATCATGTCATTTTGCCCTGCAAAAGAGCAGTACCGCAGTTACCGTGAAAGGGTTAATTGAATATATAACGCTTGTTGCAAAATTCAAGGCAGAAACTGTTGAACTTTTTTCTACTAGACATATTTTTGTTTTTAGCCGCTTACAAAATTTGGTCGCTCTCTGATGCTTTGTCGACATTAAAAGCATGAAAGAGAGAGAGAGAGAGAGAGAGAGAGAGAGAGAGAGAGAGAGAGAGAGAGAGATTTTCAGTCTTTACTACACAATATGCATAAAGACACACCAAAAGAGCCCGGCTTTCAGTACTTCAGTACTTTGATTTAGTACAGTAAACTAAATTTCATTTGCAACGACTTTACTTTGCGACTTACCGAAGAAAAATTCGTTCGCAGCGACTATTTGCCGCAATCAAATCTCATCTTTACCTGTAACATTATCATAGCCAAACGGCAATGAGTACGTTTTAGCGAGATTAATTCGCGACGACGAAGCTTTAGTAAACCACGTAAAATATGTATCGTAGGCGAATAAAAAATTGGTTCACAGTACATTCGCTGCTATTGCGCAATGGACTGTTATTAGAACGTGTTCTATTACTTTCTTTTTTCTTAGCAAATGGACGGAGAGGGGTTGCAAAGTGAAACAGAGTGATCACCAAAAAACAGTATGTCTGTGTAACCATCTCACAAACTTTGCCATTTTGATGAGACCATATTTTTCGGTGAGAATTGTTGTTTTATGTATTTTTAATATAAAAGGAACACGACATCGATTTTGTTTTCCAAAATTAAATTGTATGTTAATGTTCTCGATGCAAAAGTAAATTTACTTAGATATTTCCAATTGTTTGTCAAAGTTTTATTGCTAATTGTTAAGTTATAAGCGAGATAATGAGCTTACAATTCTTTGTTATGTAATAAAAGCTATCGCATTTTGTATCTTACTGAAGTTAATTTCGATATAAAAATTCAACAATTCAGAAAAATATTGTGACACTGCCTTTAATGAAGAAATAATGATATGAATTTCACCTTTTCAGGTGAAAGAAGAAAGCAACATCTTGAAAACGATGTCCTTTGTTGGTGTGGTTCTCTCGATAGCGTTTGCGTTCATGACGTTTGTAATCTACATCATAACTTGGGGGTACAAATATTGTATAGATTGTGTATAGTATGCATAGTTTAAAATACCCCCTCCCCCAAAAAAAATACCGTACACATACCATTCTAGCAGTATGTGCAAGTTAAATGTGCATTCAAAAGTCATTCTTTATACAGATATATCAAAAGTGAACAAAATATCATGATGCTGAATATGTGTGGAGCCTTGATTATGTCCCTTGTGATGTTTATTACAACTGTGGAGAAAACAAGTGACGAGGTAATTTTTATATCATAGATTGAATTCTTTCATTTTGAATTAGAACATTAATCTAGAGGTTAAACTTAAGAAACTGATACAAGTATGATCGAATTTGCTATAAGTAAAATGCAACATAATTCTAATCAGTTGTATAATATTTTACAAAATGGGAAATATTTTTTGTAAAAGTCTAAAAAAAATAATTGAGAGAGAGAATGGAAGAGAGGTGGTGACTGGAACGCAATGAATTTTTAACTGCCTTTTAAAATAATTGTTCTTGAAAAAAAAATAATTACAAGTTAATACAAAAAGTTTGTAATTTATAGTATCATTTCTCTTTTAAATTTCAGAACCTTTGTGTTGCGATAACGGCCATAATCCATTACCTCTTCCTAGTTACTTTCTGCAGTATGCTTGGCATAGGTGTCTATTTCTTTTTGAGCATAACAGTTACATACTATGCAATGTACGTTGCAAACAACTTCAAGTCAAAACCCAGAATCCACTGGTTTCTGATTGGAGCATGGGGTAAGTCATATAATTTTTTGTTTTGTGTTCTTCTAGTGAAGGTTGCAGTTTAAGTCTTCCGCCGAAAAAAGTACATCACCAAAGGTCATGTCTTTTATGTATAAGCCTTAGGGTTCTTTCTTGTAAACCAGCATCACTGGATTTGGTAGTGTTGCTTTTGTCGATTGCAGATCGCTGGATTGACAGTCGCTGGTGAGAGAACGCTGCTACATTTTTGACCTATTAATGATTATCTTAAAATATAATGCCGAAGTTAAAGTATTCTATAAAACAGGGATTTTAAACCTCCGATTTGCCTACTCCGTTGAAATACATTACAAATGCAAAAAGACTTGATCACTGTACCGAGTTTCAAAATAAGTACCAGTTTTAAGCTTTAGTCATCCTTGTTGAGCAGCCAATTGTTTCATTAACGTCACCGGAAACGGTGGCGTCGCCGGCAAGGCAACGTTAAAGGAAAAACGCCATAGAATATACTCCAATTAAAACCTGCACTTACTTTGTGAGAAAGCATTGTTCACCACATATCATACACATATTGCTATAATATCAAATGTTTCTCTTTTGGAAAAATAAAATATATTAAGTCTCAGCTTACGAAATGTGATGATGATATAATATCCTTAAGTTTATTTTTTCATAATATATAATTAAATTAGTTCTGTTATATTGTAACTTATAACACAATTATCATTTCATTTTCTTTTTTTTTTTACGTGTTTGTGGTCAGGTTTGCCAGCCATTATTACAGCAACTAACCTTGGGGTATTCTGGGGAAAAGGATATCACTTAAAAAACTAGTATGACGTCATTTAACTAATAATACTTTGTGATGCACTATAAAAGAACGATTATTTTTCTCCTTTGATATATATTGAATTTTGACTGTTATATACCTCTTTTCATATTTATGAGTTATTGTAATCAGTTATTGTCAATAAAATATAAATATAAATAAAAAATGATAAATTAATTGCAATATATCACTGTTTAGTTGTTGGTTATCCATGAAAAGTGGATCTCTCTACCTGTTCATCATCCCAGTATGTTTGATAAATATAGTAAGTATCCGGAAATTGGTGTGTAAATGGACTTGCTTTATATTAATTTAATTCTATCTACATGACCTTTATTTGAAAATAATCTTCGAGTATAACATTTTATATTTTTACATTTTTATTTCCATAATAACAAAAAACTTACACTTTATAAAAAAAAAACAAACAAAAACAAAGAAGAACAATTGTTAAAAAAATATATATATTGCTCATTATCTTTGCAAAACGTTGACTTTTTTAATGTTTTAATTTCTTGGTTTTTTGAAAACCTGTGATTTTTTTTTCAGCTTAACATCCTAATAATTGTTTCTTTGCTGCGGGTATTATATGCTTCAAGAACAATGTCAAAATCTTCACTCCAGCAAAAAGCTTCGTAAGTAAAAACTAAAAATATATAGTGAGGCTTGTTTTCGTATTTCATGACATTTATATCGTAAACTATAATCCTTTCCATTTTTCTTATAAACATTAAAATTTGATATAATATCAGGAAGAACAAAGACTAAGAAAAGCCACATGTTGTTTTAAAAAATGTTTTCAAATTGATTAAAGTTAACTGTTCTGATACACATTGACTTTCGATAGCGGTAGTGTATCAGAATTGATTTTAATCAGTTTTTAATATTTTAAAACTGAATCTAATATATAAAAATTCGTGTCATCATTTGTAGCATGCATGCAATTGCGATACGTAAACTTTTTATTAGCACTCTTTCTCCTTTTTGATTACATTTTTTTTTAAAAGATCCGGTTTACGATCCCTCGGTACCCTCGTCCCAGTGCTTGGTGTGACCTGGATATTAGGCATGTTCGCAGTGGACCATAAAACAGACATTTTTCAGTACATATTTGTCATTGCAAACTCTCTACAGGTCAGTCTTGAATTTGATTTGTATACTATTAATTGCAGCAATACTCCCACACAGACATACCCTCAACTACACAAAAATATGTCTGCAAAAATCTGGAATTCTCTGCCAGAGTCATTTAGAAACTTTACCTCTTTAAATCATTTCTAATCAAACATATATAGTTGGTATGCACACTGTTGAAACTTTTGCGCTTGTCGGTAAGTTTCCTAAACAGGTTTGATTTCAGTACGTCAGAATTATTGTGGTATCTATTTGTCTTAGAGTATCCTTGTGGTATGTTTGCAGTTATGTTTTTAGTAATGTGTTACTGATATTGTATATTCTTTGTTGTAATTTTATGAAATGGTATTATGTAGTCGGAAAATCGGCAAAAGCTCCATAGCTAATGTTTATTATTTGTAAAACCCGACTTTAAATAAACATTATCTATCTTATATACTGTATTTATTCTTATTTCTTTTTTTTCAGGGGGTTTTCATTTTTGTCACTCACGTCTTACTTAACAAAAAGGTTAGTTAATCTACATTTTACTTTATAATGTAAAATCATATTTAACCTTTGATAAGATGAAGGTGTAATGCTTTATTATATTTTAAAGGTAAGGCAAGGATTGTGCAACACGTTTCAAAAACTAAAAACAATGACAACGTCTTCTGGCCAGAACATGAAAACATCTCCCACACAAAGTCAGCCATTGTCTACAACAAACGCGCCCATGTTGAAAAACAAGGTTAATATGCGTTTCTTATGTATCTTCGTTGGGGACTACAATTTCATGTAATTAAACTTTCACAAAACATTTTTGACCTTTTTTCTTGTATTCAGGAAAATGCTTTGAATGAAACAATATGCAGTGAAAATGCAGAGAAATCAAATTTGATGTTGGCAGAAAAAGCAGAGGTAACGCAACATTCCGAATGGCTTTCGTAAAATAAGATTTGAAATGCGACATTCTTATATAAATTAAAAATAAAATTGAAGAAAAAAAATCATATGTTTTTGAAATACTGATGCAAGCAACGATTGTATTTTCTTAATTCTAGGTCATGGAAACACCGGACATTCTTCAGGCCACCGAGTGGGGGAAGGAAACGATTCATAACACTAGTTTTCTTTATACTTATAACATGTCCCGTGGTCCGAAATAAAAAGAAAATCCTTATTTGCTCATTCATTGTTTAGAAACCCAGGTTTTCGAATGTTAGTATCTATAGGGAAATCAATAATGTGAAGAGCCATTTAAATGCAGGTTAACACATAAAAATGCACACATTGTTTTTCTATTGTATGGTGCCTAAATTAAATTAAATGTTTTTAATGTTTTGTTTTGTCAATTCACCATTAACTTTCTATATTTAAGCTTACCATTACCGAACAATTTATAAATATAATAAGGAATCGTTCTTTAAGTATTATGAGGCAGTCAAACCTTTTTTTTTATGTTAGTCTCGTATTGACAAACCTCACAACAAATATAATCTCATCTATTTTTTAAATATATCTTTGTCATTGTATTTTTAAGTTTTTGATGATTAATATTACATGTCGTTGTGCTTTTTGGCAAATTGTATATGTATTTTGTTACCTCGTGATACCACGGATATTGTAGAAACCATTCTTCTAATATAAATCATGATAAATAATAGCAATGTTATTGAAAAAAAAAACATTAAATGCAAATTTTAACGTATCTGCATGTATTTTGTTCTAGACACGAAAATATAAATAAATATTTCTTCATGTGTCCTGAGTTTTATGTTATTTTTTTTTATTACTTTTATCGTTGATTCTACATTAATTTTGTTGGTCACCTGAGTCACTCAAGTGACTTTGTGCAGTTTGTCTTCTTCTGTCGTTGTGCGTCATGTGCATCGTCCGTTGACAATTTCATATTTTAACTTCTTCACGAAACTGACAATAGTTACCGATTTTGATATGAAGCATTTTTATGATGAGAGCAATGTAAATTGTCATACCCATGGTTTTACAAACCCAGAGCCACAAAGCCGGGGCCAAATATGCAAAAATTGTCAATTTTTAAAGAAATCTTTATTTCTATTGGGGGATAAAAACTAAATGCATAAGTTATAGTTTTCACGAGGTCGTTTACTAAAAATTAATTATGAAATTCATGGTCCCTTTTGTCATGGGTTCAGTCCCTAGGGCGAGGCCAATATAGCCATATAGAGAAGAAGTGTTGATTCTATAATATTTTTTTTCTGTACTGCCACAGCCGTGGGAGTCATGCATTTTTTATGACGCTTAATATAATCTTATGTTAACTGAGCAGAAACTGGGGGTGGAAATATGACCGTATATGGAACACGAAGTTTTACTGAGGGCAATTGCTGTGTGTCTTCATTGACAATGTTAAACTTCATCTGGAAAACTATATGGTAAATTGCCACTTGGCAATATTGACTTCAACATATGTTTTCTATTTTAGGAAATCTACTTAAATATCCTCCGCATTGTATATGAGTAGAAATAGGGTGTATGCATTTGTTGTGCATAATAAATGTAACCATGGATATTATTTTAAAAGATCGACCATTAAAGGCCCGCGGGTCTCTTATTACCAAAAAGTGCATTATTTTTGCCTCTGGAGCTAAGGTATAGATAGTATGAGACTCCTCCTACTTTTAAACCCCACCCACCCTCCCCTTCCCCATATTCGTTTATCAATGTTTTTTAAACATCAAATACAAAAAACCACGTCACATTGGAGGAGTCTCAGATTAGAATTAAGACATCACATTTGAATTTTAAAATGCAATCAGGAGAGCCTCTGACGTGTCAATCTAATGGTACTCAGATGCTACTCAGGGGGCAGTCAAGGCCTGTTGACCTCTTGTTGTTGAACCCGCTTAAATATGATACAAGAGAATATCATTTTATTATTTTGGGGAGTTGATTTTAGTCAACTCTCCTATGCAGTTGCTATGGCAAACCGGAAGTGAAACAGTGTTTGGACCTTAGCACACATCATCACTGCTGACAAGACTTAGTACTTGGAAATAATTGTTAATTTTGTTGTAATGTACTTAGATGCATTGTTTTTCAAAAAAACTTATTGATAAATACACGTATCTAGAAAACAGTCATATTTTAACTGGTACGAACAATTTAGATATTTTTTGAAGTCGTATGTATTCCTACGCCAAAGTTCAATATTGGTGGTATGCAATTTTAAAGAAATATTTCGATTTATGATACATAATGCATCGCAGAGTTTGATGGCGTTAAATCAATTCTCAAATATTACACAACATGATTCATATGGGGTTTTCAGTCTAACACTTGGAAAAGCCTGATAATTCATAGTAGAAAAAATGTGCAAAATTATTCAATACAGCTATGAAACTACACATATACTTACCATGCAAAATTAAATATCGTTGATTTTCAAACAAACATTAGTCAATAAAATCAACTCCCGTCATTAGTTCAGTACTTTGATTTTCAACTAACATTTAAAGACCTTAATTCATTGCTAGAATTAGAACCACACATTTGTGTTGCCTAATTGTAGTGACAAACTTTGAAATTTACAACATTTTAATCCAGGGATGAGTAAATGAGAACCATAGTTAATTTGTTCTTATGATGTATCAAAACTTTGGAACATCTGCACAACTTTAGTTATCTCTTTTTAGTCAACTGAGCCAAAATCTTACGTGATATTTCCCTGGTCACCTGTCGCCGCCCGGTTGTCTGTAAACGTTTTACAGTTTAACCTTCTTCTCTGAAGACATTGGACTTAGTTTTCCCAAATGTGGTATAAAGCATTATTTTTGGTGATTATAATCTGTAAACATAAAGGTCCACACCCTTTTTTCTAACCGGCTAATAGTCACAAAACAATCAAAATAGGCTGACAATCTTAAAACCAGATCTTACTAACAAGTATCACTGCCCCAGGAATGCCAATATTTACATTAAGCTTAAGCTTCACTATGAATGAAGATTCTAAATTAGAAACTACAACCCCCTAGCCAATACTAGGGCCCAATGAGATTGTATGAACCCCAAGATAATGGTGTTGTTAATTGATTCAAACTTTGAATATGATTTCCAAGTAGTAGGTTTTCATGCCTTTCTTTTTTTATATACTGTGTTGATATATTGATATTAAATCTTGGAATATATGAGGTACGTTCCGAGTTTTAGATACTTAACAAGAGTGTTATATGAAGAAAAAAAATAGATTTATTTACAAGGGTTGTTATTTAGATGGGTAGTGTGGCCAATGGGCCCCTTGTTTATCATTTACACAATCATTTATTTGCAATGTTATCAATATTACAGATAAATTCATTTCAATGATAATTGTGAGCAAATGCTTATCTTTTTTTGATAAGTTTCGATATGTTCAGATGAATGCATGATGAAAGCACCTGCTACTTGTGACGTCATAGCCACACTACTATATTAAAGCCGCAGCTGTTTAAGGTCCGACCTATCACCCAGCATTACTAAAAATGGCCCAACTTATAACCATCATCGCATGTTTTGTTTCGTTTTCGGTTTCTGAGCCGTCCCTCGCTTCTACCATAGGTGAGATAAATCTATGCTGATGTAAATTATGGAAACTAAGTAATAATTAATAATTTGCTATCGTAAATTAATTTAACTGTTGTAATTAGATGTCTATTACATAAAGTGCAACGTAGGCTTAAAACTTTTACAATATATCAATACCGATCGGCCATACAGATGTACTTCCTTTTTTAAAAATGCATTTGTACTATATTCTAGCTTCAAATATATAAACCTATCTAGGTAGTAATGTTGTAAAGTCAAGTACATGTTGCAGATCTATTTATTTCGTCAATTACACTTTAAAGATCATATTTTCAATTTAATTTTAATGTAAACTTGGCGTACATACCATTTGCAGATTATTGCAGATATACACAGCAATTTGTTTCGTCCATTACATGATGTAGATTGCATTGTAGTATGTCAACTATAAACGTTCTTTTGGTCTTGTAGTAAGTCCAGTCAGTGAGTATGTCCATGCCTCAGGAAAATTCATCGCCCCCATACCGCCGCATTCCCTGAGAGTGGAGAGAGACGTCAGTCTAGAAATGTGCGCAGCCAAGTGCACCATCTACTTCCGGACTCGCCAGTTTCCGTGCTACGCGTTTGAGTATACCGCCGGAAGTAGAATGTGTGTCTACACTAATATGACGACGTTACTCATTCAAGATGGCTATCTTGGCCTACACGACAACCCCAGCGTGGATTTCTACGAACGATCAAAAGGTTTGCATGGATCTGTTAAACGCATAACATATAACTGTCTGCACTTTTATATATTTGCATGTGTTATGTTCTTCAACAATTTGTTTTTGCCTTTACTTTGCATTTAACTCATTTCAAGAAAAATCCATTGGGTGTATTACTTCAAATTACGATATATTCATATACACACGTATGTATTTTATCTGCTTTTTAATGTATACTTAACATATTCAGCGTACTGTATCAAAAATGCATAACATAATAATCAAAAATTATTTGGTGAAACACAGTTTTCGTCTGTGTGACCAATCATTTTTAAACTATATAAAGTTTTAACATAATTTTGTTTCCCATTTCTGGTGATATTACTTCTTTAACATCCTTTCTCAGCGTCCTACAAGAACCTGTTTCGGAAGATCTCGGACTCTGCCCTCAGTAAACAAAGCAGCTACTTCCACATCAAACAGAACTCCAGCCTGGAGGAGTGTTCCTTCCACTGTGTCATCAGCCACGCCCACACATGCATGTCATTTTCCTATAGCCACGCCTCCGGCACATGCGGTCTTAGCAACACTTTGTATTCCAGCCAATCAAAGGACGTTTCGTTGATCCATACGACATTGTATGATCACTACCAGTATATTACAGGTAACTTAATATCTAATTCCATACATTTTCTATTTTATAATTTACAGTACTGTATCCGATGAGTCGTCAAATAATTGTCAACTCTATTAATCACCCTTCAGTGGAGAGGATTTGAATTTTAAGATAAAAACACACTCTTTTAACCCCCCAAAACGACCGAAACAATTCTTACCTTAATTTGTTTGACATCATATATTCAATCGGAAAATCGCCATCCACAAGAGTCATTTTATTATTAATTGGAGTACTTCTAAAACAAACGTATGCAATGCAAAATACTGTAACAGACTTTAAATCGTTAGCTGCTTTCTTCAACCTGACATTATAAGATGCGACTTTTTAAATGAGGAATATTAGGTCTTTTCATTCTAGATGGATTTTTTTCTGACGTTTTTATGATTACATATGATATTTTTTGGAAACAGAATAAAGAAGTATGTGAATTGAATAGAAATATGCCTAATTTGCTACTTTGACTGAAACAGATACAAACATTTCAATAACTTCGAAATATTGTCTATTTATGCATGTTGCACTTTCCCATCTCTGCCTTTTTTCTCTGTCAACAATGACCGATAGAGCTACGCGCATTTCCTTTGAACCATTTTAACAAGGCCTTGGACTTTCGGTAGGATGTAACTATTTTTATCTTGCGTTAAAACGCGTTAAAAGTGACGCTTGTTTTAAATGAAATATACACAAATTGCGTAGTCTTTAGCTCAAAAGCCAGACAAATCTTTAGTGGCCAGCAATAACATGTAAATTGGCAGGCCTACGTTATATACATGTAACTGTTTGACACAATTACCCAAAGTCCAAGCTTCTGTTAAAATGGTTCTAACTGATATTACATGAATATCAATGGATGAATAAAAGACAAAACTCAAATGAGGATGGAAGTAAACTTTAGCGAGATACTGTAATATCTGCGATGCTTTTTTTCAGCGTGGCCGTGCAACGCTACCCTGGCCTCAAACTATGCACCGCACGTGTTTGCCTCTCTCAAATACCCGTACATGGCCATGCAGAATATTAATTGCCACGTGACCATTCAAGCACCAATAGACAAAACCATATCACTGTCTTTCCCGACAGTCTACTTTAAACAAAGCGTTTGTGACGTCATCGGAGCCGGAATCACGGTGCACGACGGCGCTGATCAGAGCGCTCCAATCAAAGCGAAGATATGCTCTGCAACCCAGGGGGTGTACAGCGTCAGATCCACGTCAGACACTATGTAAGTCAGATTCCGTACAGGTCAGATACCAATGGCCTTTCAAGGAGTGTATGAATTCAGTAAGTACATGTATTTTGATATTGTAAACGTATTTCTATTCGTGACAACTTTATTTCAAGTCTTTGATTTAAAAATTAGTAACACATTTTTTAATGCAATTTGTAAGACTTGCTCGCAATGACAAGTATCTGCGACCACACATTTTTTGGAACGTTGCGATATTTTTTTTTTTCAAACATGCGTGTGGATGTCAATTTTTTTCTTTGATTTTCCCTTTTAGATAATCCAGATCCTCCCAGAAATCCCTGTGAAAGCAGCAAGTGTATAAACGGGGCAACGTGTCAACCCTTGGGTAAAGGGTATAACTGCGCATGCGTTGCTGGATTCACGGGCGTGTTCTGCGAGACAAATATTGATGACTGTGCAAGCAGCCCATGCTTCTTTGGGGGAACATGCAAGGATGAAATCGATGACTTTTCCTGTGTGTGTGAAGGGAACTTTACAGGCAAGCGCTGTGAGAAATATTTAGGAATGTGCGCAAACAATCCGTGTGTACATGGTTCGTGTTCGACGACTGGACGATACAGCTATGCATGTAACTGCGCACCTAACTACATTGGCAAAAATTGTGACATTCGTTTTCATCCATGCATGACGAAACCATGCACGCATGGCTCGTGTGTAGAAAACGGAAGTGAATACCAGTGCATATGCGAAACAGGTTACACCGGAAAAAACTGTAACGTCGATGACAATAACCCTTGTAAACCAGATCCTTGTGTTCGAGGAAGCTGTATGATTTACGCGCCAAATCAAACTTATGTATGCGTCTGCGAGTCTGGGTTTACCGGGCGTTTGTGTAACTACGTCATCAATCATTGTGAGGGGGTGGACTGCGGGTTTGGACACTGCGTTTCCTACCAAACCGGATACAAGTGTCTGTGTGACGACCAGTACGCAGGCGCAGACTGTAGATTACCCTTGCTCTGTCAAGGTGTGGATTGTGGAAACGGAACTTGCGTCATGAATATTACGTCATCGCCTGTTGTTCATTGCAGGTGCTCCGATGGATACGAAGGCGATAGGTGTAATAAGAAAAGAGATTACTGTGATAATTCGCCTTGTTTGCACGGCAGGTGCCAGAGCACGGAAACGGGCTACGTTTGTGTCTGTGATAAAGGGTTTGCAGGTGAGGGTCGCATCGATAAAATCAGGATATAGTACTGCTTTAGAAGTGAAACTAGTTATAACTGTTACCATTCATAATCTCTACCTTTAATCGTGGTACAATGTTGAACAAATACATTTTAGCAGTAGAATACAGACAATAAATTGACAGACTAAAAAATCGAAGACGTAATGATGTAAAATAATGAATTAAATCTTTACCAGTAAGTTCTTTTTTCTGCAATTTTAAATTCTAAGAACTCACTAATTGAGTATTTATCTATTATTAATGTGACGGAATACTTAATTAACAATCATTTTTATGAGGTTCCCGTTGTGGAGAGGAGGTGAATCCGTGTCTGGGGGCGGACTGTGGGTACGGGATCTGTGAGGCCACGGCAAACCAGACCTACCGCTGTATTTGTGCCCGGGGGTTCTCCGGACCACAGTGTAGACAGAACACAACGACGGGTAACAATAATCTCTCTCTCTCTCTCTCTCTCTCTCTCTCTCTCTCTCTCTTGGGGGTGAATTTTAATCATCTTTGACAAAGCGCTTTTAAGTTATTGTAAATGCTAATTTGCATCAATCGTCGTTCTCAATACCGAAATTTTTTAAAAAAAGACTTTCAAGAACTGCCATTTTCAAAAGCTTTAAGCTTTAAGCCCCGGAAAATAAAAATACATACCCTATACCTAATAATACACGCGTATTATAAGGTAGAGAGTACATATATTTTTATTATGAAAACAATATATCTAACGTCAGATGCCTGTAGCTTTTACTTTTACAAATATTTTTAAGACATTGCCGCGTGCCCCGTTGCCACTTGAATCAAATGTCTATGAACATTCAACAAGGCATTAATTTTATAGAAACGATTTAATATCTCTATAATTCATCTCAAATACATGTATGTTTTAGCGCTCACTACTCCTAATCCGTGCCTGCCTATTCCCTGCCAACACGGCGGCGTGTGTCGACCCGTGGGGTTCAGCGAGTACGTCTGTGAGTGCGGTCAAGAGAATGGCGTCACTTACCGCGGGGAAAACTGCAATACGGCAGTGACGTCATGTGACTCCAGCCCCTGTACATTGGGCCACTGTGTCCCCACGGGCAATTCCTACAGGTATAAGGTTTTAGAAAATGTTAGTTCATTTTTATTTTAGACTCGAATGAGATAGAAACACAGCTTACCCTGTATTAAATATTACTGACAGATAAAAATGAAAATCTTTTAACAAATTAATTCGCTTTTATATTTTTCTTTTATAAAAAAAAAAAAGGTGCGTGTTGGATCTAAAGGGAATAAGCAATTCCACGGCGTCCCCTCTGCATATACCTACAGGTAATCTACATATAATTGTTACTATATGTATTTTTTTGACTTTTTATTATTTCAAACATTAATTGTGTTAATTTTTTGGTATTTTTCATAAATCTAATGTTTTGAGCTGTTTATTTTTTTTATTTATATAATGTGCCCCAATCTCTCTTTCTTTCTCTCTCTCTCTCTCTCTCTCTCTCTGCAAACAAAACGCGCGCGTAATTTTGACGGGCTATTTAGGTAAGTCTTCCTTGCACTATTTGAAAAAAAAATCACATATTAAAATGGGCATGGTCACAATTTAGGTCAAGTTTAAGTTTGTTCTTTCTATTTCAATTATTTTCAATGATTAAGTAAATCAGATGTTTGGTTCATTAGTGGAAAAGATTGCTTGTGTTAAATTTATGTATATGTACATTGATATAAAAATTATACAGCTGTATTTATAATAAAGTGCGAGTTTCAGGTTTTGTCAAATGACAAGAAATGTCTTGGAGATTATAAAGCTGTTTATCAATACCCAAAGGTATGTAGCTGTGATGGGCATTAAGGAAATAAGTGAGTATATTATTAATTATTGTAAGTTATAACAAATAAGAAAATCTTATAATGTACTAGTATTTTCAAACTTATCATTTCATTTTTTTTTTCAAGGTAAAATGTATATTCAAGAAATCTTTCAATTTTTCGTTGTATTTTTTTCATAAAAATCATACACCATTTTGAATGAATCTTTGAAGTATAAACCTGATTAATATTATCTTTAGTAGAGTTCAGATTAGATGAATATGACATTACATTTTTTCCTTTGACTTAGAAATGTTTGGCAGTGAAGGGAACACTACCGGAGTTGTCTTTCCTAATCTGTGCATCAATAAAAGGTCCCCCTCATTACTATGTGACGTACACAGGGCCATGGAAGGAGTAGGATATAGAACTATATCTGACATCAAGTTCATTTTGTTTGGTCAACTTCAGACGTGATATATACCTCGTACATGTTTCCACCATTTATGATATTTGCTCATTATTTTAGAATCTTTGACATTTTCACATTACATTTTAATTTTTGTTTGTAATATATCTTTAGATCTATAAAAAAAAGCCCTTGAAAAAAACCCAACACATGCTGTTTGTATTTTGACTGTAAATATTTTTATTAATTGCATTTTCCTTTTTTCAATTATCACTGAATAAAATACATTTTCACCTGTCAAATTCATGTTTATCTTTCCTAGAGTTTCAGAGTTAGAAAAACACTATGTTTCTGCTGGCGAATTTCAGTCTTTGCTGAGTTTTCATTAAATTTGACAAATAAATTGTCTTGTGTTATCCAGGTGGTCAGTGTTTTTATCTCTTGAGCTGTTCTCCCTTCAGCAGCGTTTTAACATCCTCTTTGTTGAGGGTCTCGTATTTCTTCAGGTTGTCAGCCAACATCAGCAGTTCTTTTTTATGGCTCTGTAACACCTCGTCCGCTCGCTTGTAAGCCTCCTTTAAAAAATAGGTACATGGTGTTCATGATGACTTAACTATTTAAAGTCAAACGTTGCCATTTACAGAACTGTACTGTAAAAGAAATTATTTACGCTGGTGGTTAAGCATATGTTTTTTTTATAGTCAAACAATGCGCATTTATTACATAATTAGGCAGATGCGTGATTTAGAAATCTAAAGTTTGTGTGAATTTTTTGTGCAGGGTTATTTTCTGCAATTTTAAGCCTAAAGCATAACTAGACGTGTAAATCCCCCCCCCCCCCCCCCCCACGCATAAATAACCACTTTTACTACAGTAAAACGTTGAGACTGTTAATTCTTTTTTTAATGAGACTACTTGATTCCATTTTAATGTATCAAATTGTAATCTGCAGCATCAATATTTCATTTCAATATTACATGTAAATAGTTCATAACTGTTAAAAAATTAAACGATTATTCAAAATCCTTAGGATATTAATTCCTCACATCAAATAAGTAATATATGGTATATCTATTAAAAAAATTAAAGTTACTTTAAGCAGTCTGTTGATTTCCTCGTTCAGCATGTCTTGGTATTCAGGGCTGGCTAGTGCCTCCTCCTTGCTTGAGAATATACGGGTTCCTGCCTACATTAGAACAACCAAATAATTGTTAAAAGATCTATTAAGTATTTTGTTTAAGAGGCTAGTTGGTCAACAAACAGGTACTACCATTCATTATATTATTAGATATGATGTTAAGCTATAAACCAATGAAACTGCTTTAAAACATTTAGGAAAGAATGATTCCAATTTTTTAGCTTTAATATATGATTTATTTTTTTATCGCTTTATATAAATTATATATATATATAGAGAGAGAGAGAGAGACAGAGACACAAAGAGAGATAGAGACACACAGAGAGAGAGAGAGAGAAAAAGCTTTTTCTTAGGGAGATAAAATAAAATATAGTCTGAAAATATTAATGACCATTCAGCCCCCTTAATGATTTTAATGAACAAAAGTACAAAGTGGTTAAAATAAAGACTACCATTAATCTTATAAGACTTTGCTGTATAGTTACCTTTTCTGACATTCCATATTTGGAGACATATGCCCTGGCAAGATTTGTGGCCTCTTCCAATGTTTTACCTGATCCTGAAAATAAACAGAAACTAGAGGTAATGTAAGAAAGTTCAGAAATGATACCCTAACTAAGAAAATAGAAAAACTGAAGTATTTCTCTATTACAAAAAAATTGAACTAGCACAAATGAGCAAAGCTCAAGTCAGGAAATATTTACAGGTCACAAACAACTTTGTGTTTACTGCAGGTCTGTAGCTTTGGTCTGAAAAAAAATTTGGATGGACAACCTGGGAGCTACAGTGTACAAAAACGTGCGTTAGTTTTGGAGTGATTAACCTTACTAATACGAAAATTCTTTGAAAAAAATAGAAACTTCCCATATTTCTCCATAAGTACAGTGTAAAGCGGACACGATTTATATTTTTTTCATTCGAATGATAATAAACTTGACCAAATAACCTTTGGTTAAGTTCATGACACACCCTTAGGTCATAAGCAATCTGTATGTGATGTTAGAACTTCCAATGTTTCTCCATAAAAAGACATTGTCATTAATTAATAAGTCTTTTTTTCTCCTGTATATTTTTTTTGAGGGGGGGGGGGGTAAGAATTTAGAATATTGGGATATTTTCAATAAATACACAATTATCATATTGTTAAATGTCATATTGTTATTGCATAGAAAAACTGATTTTTAAATCAACTTCACAAAAATTCAAATCCCCAAGTGCAGGAGAGGTACATGTATTTCTAAATGGCCTGAACTCTTACATAAAAAATTGATGTGCGAAGACAAGACAAACCTTTCATGACATTGTCCTTTCCAAATATCATGCTCTCTGCAGCCCGGCCGGCCATTAGGAAGTCCAGCTTGGCCAGAACCTGATCTTTGTTAGAGCTGACCATATCGGAGTGTCCCTCTGGTAACAGCTTGGTCTACAGCGATAAAACATTGACAATCAACAAAACTCCATTAAAGTCATCAGAAGTTAAAACAAACAACATCAAGAAAAATAAAACACAGTCAATCAACATTAACAGAAAACTTAAATAAAAGCATGGAAGTTTTAATTAGTATGCAGAAACAAGTGTGTGATATGGATTTCTATTAATAAAGATAGATGTCAAACAGATACCATTGGCTTTACAAAAATACATGAAAAGTACATATTTCTACACTAATATTGCTATATATTATTATAAGAGTAACTTGATGTGAACAGTCAGATCATATATGAGTGGATAGATGCAGATTATCACATTAAAGGAGATGTATTGTGCAATGTTAACTTTAAAATAAACAAAAATCAATTTATTAATAAACAAACTCTTTAAAAACAAAGTATTTAAATTCTTTACAGTATCCAAAAAGAAAAAACAATATGAATATGTTATAATAACAGTAAACATTTCTGTCTTAAAAAAACAAAAAGCAGATAATCAATTTAACAGAAGAAACACATCTAAAATACAGACCAATATCTTCTTACTCTACAGAAATTGAGCAAATATTAGGTATTGGGCAAATTAATCTTTCAAATCAAATTCTAGACCATAATATATTTCACCTACAGAAGTAAAAGCTGATTAAACAAATCAAAAAAAAAAAAAGAGAAAAAAATATATAAATGAGCATCTTTCCTAAGCGTTAAACTTAACCTACCAGTCCTATATTGTTGCCCCTCATAAGAATTGAGGTTTTGTTGAGTGGTATGCCAAATTTGGAATAGTACGCCACAAGGGCGTATGCTGCCTCCCGCACAGCTATGATGTTTATGGTCTCCTGGTCAAGCTTATGTGCCTTCAGCTGACCTGTGGGAGAGAAATTTCAGGGATTATTAAACAATGTGCTTTACATTTTCAGTAACCCCCTATCTTCCAAACCAAGTGAAAATGTCAAAAATTGGCTAAAAGAATATAAGGTCTGCAAGAAACAAGCCATAATCATTAAAACTTCCTTTGTGGAAGTGTATATTTTTTAATGTTCAATCAACGGATCTGAATCAATATTTCACCTTCCCAAATACTTTTCTTGGCGTATTGAAGGAATAAGGCCATATTAAACATAAAATCTGTTTGATGTTATAAAATAGCCATTGCTTGAAGATTTCTCTAACCAATCAAATAATCCCAATCTACGACTTACCGTCCCGGATCTTTTCTTTGGCGTACTCCAGATGACCCATATTGACCTCTGTCTCTCCAGCCCGCGCCGCCTGGAATGCAGCCTGGTTCACTATGTTACTGATGTCTGCACCTGTCATAGAACAAAATACAGGTGTAATATTCCAGGTGTATTTGGTGATAATATAATACCATGACTTCCAAATTCTTGTCATAATTTCTTGTAGTTTACAAGTGTGAACTTCAAGAAAAATAGAGTAATTTTTTTTTTAAAAATGAAGTGGAGATTTACAAATGGAGGATGCTTCTAGTGATTTAATGAGGCTACTAATTCCACAAATTAAATTTTGAATTAAAAGCAGTGTCCTTTAATTACAGTGTACACTTATCATTTCCTCATACCTGAACATCCTAAGGTAGACCTGGCAAGTTGGTTTATATCCAGAGCTGTAAAAACACAACACCAATACAGGAATTATTAAATCAAATATTCACATGTAAAATGCAAATATGAGTTTAGAAATCATTAAAAATAATTTTTGTTTATAAACTCAAGTACATTGTAGTGTAAAACCACTTATTTTGGTGGACATGAAATTTAGATATTTTAATAGACTTTAGGTACTGAACTTTGACGATTTCAAGAATGTTTATTACTGTAACACATTGTCAAATATACCAGAGCTTATATTTATGGTATAAATTTGTATGTGGTGAATATTGATGTAACCACAGTATTTGTAACTTACAGCTGTCGTGTCGGACTTTACTCAGGTAGTACACAAACATGTCTTCCCTCTCTTTAACATTCGGCAATGGAACGGAGACAACCATGTCAAAACGACCCGGTCTGGTTAGGGCCCTACAACACGAAAAATAGGAAACAGTGTAAGAAAGGCAAAATCTATAGACTGCTGAGTCTTTTATGTAATTTAAACAATATTTTATTATGTAAAAAATATTACATACATGTAATATGATTGGGCAGCAGGCAATCTGCCTATTTGAGCCCTCTCCTGAGTCTTTTATGTCAGTGATAATCTATTGACAGGCCTTAACTGTTAGCAACTTATAAATATTTCTTTGAAGTATTATTCAGCAAAATTCAATATAGACAAAAAAGATATTTGGTTAACAGGGCCCTACAACATGAGATATAGAGAACAAGATTTGACCATCAAACACCATATTCCAAAGTGTAGGCTAGAGTCATACGACATGAAATATCAAAAGTAGCATCAGACATTAAATGAAGGGTTCAGGTGTTTAAGGGGTCAATTCAATAAGTAGCATGTGTTAACAATTCAACTTTTAAACTGTGTGCGCTTGAAAAAATTTAGAATTTATAAACAACCTCTTTTGTTGTGGAATATATTACATACACATATATTAAGTCTTTAGGTAATATTTACTATGTAAGTCACATTATTGCAAGTGCACTGTTGGGAAGAGATTTAATTAAACCAACCGTGATTGATGCCAAGAAATAAGAAGATTTGTTGCTCATAAATGTATACAGATTTAAATGAAGACAAAGCTGAGGATCATCATCTTCTAAGACTAGTAATCTTAATTTAGTTCAATATGCCAGGGGGAGGAATGGAAAACCCTTTCACAACAAACATTGTAAAAGGCTCTCCTCCAACCCATTTCTGATTATTAACCATATTATAAAATTTATATTTTGTTTCCCTATAAAATATCGTGCTACAATGCTTGGTCTGGCAAAGACTACAATGATATTGCTTGACCTTTATCTTTGACCTTTAACCTTTGCTTGGTTATACTTACCAGTCTAGTACATCATGTCTGTTTGTTGCTGCTATGACAACCACTCCTGAATTATTTTCAAATCTGAAATATTACATATAAATAAATACATCAATTAAAATTTAAATCAATAGGTTGTTAAAAACTAAAACAACTAACAATATATAAGAGGTGGCAAAAGGCTGAGACAGACACAGGTTTGAATGTTTACCCATCTAATTCCACCAGAAGTTGATGCAGTGTCTGGTAAGCAAAGCTTCTGTCCATACTCTGTGACATCCTGTTGGATCCTATACTGTCCACCTCATCTATAAACACTACACTGGGTGAATTCTTCTTAGCTACGTCTACAAAGACAAGCATCAAGGTTAATATGAATACATGCATTGTGCTTTCAATGAAACTTGGTTGTGGTGAATTCATAGTGACAATTGGTCACTTTGCTATATATCCATCATGTATCAAAGTAAGAAATTTGTAGTAAAAATTATGGTGAATATATGTTTTCTACCACATGTGCTGATTCAGTCATTAAATAAAAACACCTTTTGTGTAAAAAAAAAACTTCCGCTATATATAAGAATATTAGTTATCCAGGTTCAATCAAGGGTGTTTGGGGAATTACCCTCAGTTGTGATCCATACACTCTGAAGCCTTTACCCCAGGTGCTGTACATATACCCTAAAGCCCAGGAGTAAATCGCCATACACCTTGATTGGACCCGAATAACAAATTTTATTTCCAATGTTAACCAAATCAATCAGTTTCCTATGTCCAATTTAGAGTGTACTACACTTTCAAGATATGCCATTTATGCATTAAATGCATTTAGACGACACATTTAATGCATTGTGATGTCACGTTATTTACCTCTGGCTCAAGCCAGGTGTACGGAAGTTTTCATCTGGCTAATAAGCCAATCAAATCTCAAGTTAAAAGCTACATAGGAAATAATTTGCTATATCTGTGTTTGTACTAAACAAGTTTTACTGTACTATGCATCTCACATTCAAGGTAGATCCAGAGTTATCACCCTTATCAAACTTTAAGATATTGTACATCAGATGGCATGCAAAGATTGTGTGCAACTTACTGAACACTTCACGTAAACGTTTGGCTCCAGTTCCCACGTATTTGTCCTCTAAGCTGGAGGCGGAGATATAGTAGAAGTTAACATTGGCCTCGCCTGTAAATACAAGGACCACACATATATACATGTACAAGTCCTTTATATGAGGACCACTTACAATAAACAAGTGCTTCATTCAAGGACCAAATACAATATATAACAAACTTTATTCCTGAGTTCTGACATCAATACTATTTATCATGATTGTGTCTAATGATGAAATTGTTTGCCGCTACAAATTTCTCCAAATAAGGTCTATGATGAAAGTCTGAACAAATTAAATATTGAATAGACTGGTTTACAATGAGAAAAAAAAGTTTGAGATTATGAAGTTCTAAAAAACATTTTCTCATATAAGAATTAAATATGTTTAAAGTTAGTAATAGTAGAAATTCACACGGGCCTTGCTTGTGTACAAAGTTTATCATGAAGAGACTCTAAACAATAAACAATTAATCAATCACATCTTGTCATAAGGTCAAAGGTTAGAGGTTACCTGCTGTGGCCTTGGCAAGAAAGGTCTTCCCACACCCAGGTGGTCCAGTCATAAGCAGACCTAGAATCAAAAGCAGAAACTCAGGAAGTAGGACAATAAAAAAATAATTACTATGAGTTTTGAGACAGGTTTCCTACGTTGAACATCTGCAGATATGAATTTTAAGGATGTATGAAATCCCTTGGCTATATTGTGACATACTTTCTTTCCAAATAATTTTAAACAATTAAACTGAGTATAACTATAGCATAGCTTTAATTTATTCTTATTTCACCATGTTCACTGGGGTATTTTTACTTGATTTCAAATATCTTCAACTTTAATTTTAAAGCTTTCTTCAGAACTTTTAATTGGGGGGGGGGGGGTGTGCATAATACTACATACAGCCCCGTTTGTTGATAAAATTAATATAAATAGTCACTGTGAAAAAATTTAATTTAATCCCAAACTATTCACAGTCAAACTTTGATATTCCGAAGTAGATGGGACTGTTAAAAAACTTAAAGATATCCAAGTATTCAAGATATCAAGGGTAAAATACTTATAAAATAAGTGGTTGGGACTAACAAATCACTTTGACATAACCATTTTATTCGAGAAAAGTGTTCGAGACATCAAAGTTCAACTGAAAATCTGCTTAAAAATTTACAATATTCCCATCTTATACACCATGCTCCAGCTGGTAGAATTTAAAATAAGAAAAGTTCAGCATAGCGGTTTGGTATAAAATTATGAGATTACTTTACAAAGATTAGATTATTTCCTGTACAAATCATTTTAAACCTAACCTTTGGGCATGTTGGCCCCTAGTCGAGTGTACTTCTGTGGATCCTTCAGATAACTCACCACCGTCTCCAATTCCTCCTTGACTTCATCAATCTACGAACAAATTAAAATCAATAAATTTTTTCTTGTGAATGTTAAAATCTCGCTTTTAATTTCCGGACTTATGTAAAGTACATGAGACTTTGATAAAATTTTGCATTGAATTTACGATTTTATGTTCCCGCAATTTAATAGAAAATCGTGGAATCGCGGAATTAAGTACATGCGTAAAATAAGGAATCTGCAGTCTATTATGGTACTATTGAAAATTAATGATGTTTGGATCTTTTACATCAATTTTTTTTTTTTTTAAATATAGGGATTCCATCATCCAAATGTGATTAAAATCATATTAGGAAGAATTGATCATGATTGGTGATGGAATATTATTTCTATCCAACCAATGCTTGGGGATATTAAATGCGCACAACTTGCTGGAACATATCAATGACATAATTATGTACACATAGCATCATCATTCAAGAGATCCTACATGTACATACACATTACATATACTGCAAATAAGTGTATATAGTTAATTAAATTGGCCAATCAAACTCACCCCTATGACATCATTGAATGTTACGTCCCCTTTCTCTGGCTGAATCAATGAGTCTTTGTTCATTTTATCCACCATGTCTGCTAGATCCACTGCAAATGAGTGTACTCAAAAATAAACTCGGATAAATGTACAAGGTAATGTTATATGTATTTTAAGACATTGATCTTTATTTTAAATGTATGACTCCATCTATAAAAATCCTACCTGATTCATTTGATTCTGAATGTAACACTAAGTGTAAGACTCGATTTTATTGGCTAAACACATGTTTGACATTTTACAATTGCGTAACATATCATGCATATCACAAATATGATTGTCATCACAATTTTGATATGAGAGGAATAATTATCAAATTTCTCAGTGCTCTTTGAAAATTAAAAAATAACACACACACATATCACACACAGATTGATAATAAAAAATATTCAATTGATTGCCTCATTTTGGAAAATGTGTAAACTTAAAAAAGAACCATATTAATAAGACATGATTAAAAACCGGGTTCCAATAAAAGATCTAATGGTATGAAAATTTATCTCTTACAGACTATTATATTGTAGTTTTACAGAACTAAACTTACTTTTATAGACCATATAAATAAAGTAAAGCCATAGCAACAGCATGGCCCCTTCTGCGAGATGCTTTAACCTCTTGGACTTCTCCAGTTTTATCGACTTCTGCGTGAGTGTGTTAAGTTCTGTCTCTATTTCAGCAATGTGTTTCTCTATCTCACTTTCCACATTGTTGGACTTTGTTGCTTGATCAGCTTGGTTGTCCTGCTGTGATGCCGATTTCCCTGTCTGTAATTAAGAAAAAAATATTACCAAAAAAATGTAAGTGAAGCAGAATAACAATTAGCCATACTAACAGTCCTCATGAAAATAAAGAAGTCCAAAGACAGAGGCCGATAAATTTTGAGGTAAATGTTGTGAAAATGAAATATTGACAAGTCTGACAAGGTTTATATATATTGTCATGGTCAAGCATAAAAAAAAAATTATGTGGATACTGAAACTAATGCATAAAATTTTATAAATTAGGATAGGGACTTTTTATACATAAGATAACCATAATAAGCAAGGTAAGAGCAAGACATTCTTTAAATCTTAAAATTAAATTCATAGAAAATGTGTTTTATTTATGCAACATGTTTAAATATGCAAAATGTTTAATGTGACACATAAGCTATTAATATATATAAGCATGTTCATGGGGACTATTCATCTTTTGTTTTTTATCTTGTTGTTGGGTTTTTGTATTTGACAGTAATTGGTTGATATTTTCGGGGAAGAGATAGCATGAACTACATTAAAACATTCATATTGCTATTAGCAATTTCACAGTAAAGTAATTTATTCATTTCTATCATTAGGTGTATAAATAACACTTATTTGTATAAACCTTAAACATTATTAAACATGCAAATAAGTTTATATATGTCAAATATAAACTAAGTTTTTACCTAATGGAAATGTTAGAAACATTATGGAATTATTGATTACTACTCTAACCTTATGATAATAAAAACCTTACTTTTAATCTACTTGATCGTCGAAACCTTTGTGCTGTCTCGTAAAAGCCATTGAAAGAAGAAGATGTGGAGTAGGTTTTGGGTTCCCATCTCGTCATGCAGTGACAAAGAGGCCATCTTTTGTTCAGTATGTGACCTGAACTTCTGCCATAGGATCTGCTTAGAGTAAGGTGTAACTGGGATATAATTCTCTCGATCTATAAAATAACAATAAAAAATACATTAGTCTTAAATCTTGTCATCAAAAACTGGAGATGGAAAATCCTTCCACACCCCCCCCCCCAAAAAAGAAAAAGACTGCTTTACAATGACATCACTGGCATCCTGTTAGATTCTGAATCTCAAACTAACTACATGTTTGGCAATAACTGTTTGTGATGTTTAAAATGAGCAATTATAAACACATTTAATTATATTATTTGATAAGAAATTAATCAAATATGTTATTCTTCAACTGGTAGTTTTTATATACTTCATTTCAGTGATGTCTGACTTTACTTATGTGATGTCATAATGTAGACTGAAGATGCAACAAACATGGAATACATAGCTAGGTAGATCCAACTGTGCATGTTTCCAATTATTAGAAATAGATGAATAAGAGATTGCGTTTATTGACTTTGCCCTCAACACATTCACACCGTAAATCATATTATTGCTATTAAAGTTGGTTTATTTGAAAAGTTTAATCATTTATGAGTTAACCAATATATTTACTTCCAGTAGAAATCAGGGCAGCATGAATGTTGTAGAAGGCAAAGCTACTGATATCTTACAGCATTAAATATTTATCTATAGATTTATACATGACATGTAAAGAATAAGTGTTTATGTTTAGCTATTTCTTTTTTTTCATCTTTTAGTTGAAATAATTTGATAATACATGTACAATATATTTTTGATAGAAACTCCCGATTCATCATGTTCATTTTGACAGTATATTTCCAAGGGTTGGAATACTATAGATGCAGAAATATTCGTTGAAGATTTAATTTCGTTATCTTCGTTGGCACTATAAATCAATGAAATTAAATCCATGACAAATTTTTAACCCAAGTATTTATGAATACAAAGAGAGTATGATATGTTGAAATTAAATGCCAACAAAATTTCTTTTAAAAACAACAAAATTTTGACTGATCAAAATTATGTGCTTCTACAGTAGATACCAGTTCCAATGGGTAGAAAAAAAAACCTGTTATGCAACAGTCCTATTCTGTAATAACTATCTCTGTCTAAAAAAAGTCTAGTATGTGTTTCTCATAAAAAAAGTCAATTCAATTCATTTAAGGTAAGGTTTGCGGCTTGCATTTTTTAGAGGTTGTACCAAAGTTACATACCATTTTGTTCACTATACTAAAGTCTTTTTTCTCATGAAATTCAAATGAATTTTGCACGTCCCGTTTTATAACTACAAAAGGTCAAAGTTCATGATTTCCAATTTTCATTTTGATGAAATGAAAACAATTCCGTGAAAATATGTACATTTTATATGTGACTATTATGGGGGTTATTTATGCTTAAAATGTTTGAAAATAATATCACTATTAATATCATGATTCACTTTTAATAATTTCTGATGAACTATCTAAAAAATAGAATAAAATGCAACAAAAGTCTTAATTTTGGACTACTATTATGTAAACGAAAACATCTTATTTGAAACCTTTCCAAGTCCACCGATTTCAGGAAAAACGTATCTTAGAATATGTGTAATCTGATGTTTCTAAAACACTATTCAAAACCATTTGATGCGGATTTCGTTTTCGTGGAAATTGATAAAATGCTTGTGTCCTCTTATTTTTTCATTGAAACTAAAAAACCCCGCGAAATAAAATAAAACTGAAATCAATTATGACGTCATATAAAGTTTGACGTCATAACTGAAATAAAGGGTAGTTGGTGTTACATCACAATGAAAATGTGTGAGTTATCTCCCTGTAACCACAAACCTTACCTTAATTCATGTTTACCTCATTTACTAAAGTTAACAGATTCTGGCTTGCCCTGAAAGCAAGTATCAGAAACTCTATCCTTGGGAAGAACTTCAAGAATGTATAACTTTTGAAAGGGGTATGATCAAGATTTTGGTTAAATTTCATTTCTCATTCTTTATTACGTACAATTTTTAAGTAATGCACTTCTAATGATCAACCAAAATTTGAGTGTCAGTAGTACTAGTAGAGTCAAGCAAGATACAGAGCTTATAATTCTTTGTTACGTTGTGCCTTGTTTTTGTTTACATTGTTTCAATTTACCAAAAAGTTTTTTTAAGCTGATTTTTCTATCTGGTAATTTAAGTTGAACATAAATAAATAGTTACTAATGTTTATCATAATTATGTTTGGTCTAAACATGAAAATTCAAAATGTTAACAAAAATATGACCTGGGTTTTGTTTACATAACAAAGAATTTTGAGCTTTGTTTCTCACTTATAATTTGTTTGAATTATTACAAATGTCTCACTGAAGCATTGGAGACATTAAACTTCATTTTCCAAAATTTCAGAAACCCTGTTTATGACTTGGGAAGACTTCAAGAAGGTATACAGCTTATAATTTCAATAGTAAGGTACGAGACTCGATATCAGGTACATACTTAAAAAAATTAATACCCAACACATTCGTCCATGTTTATTAGCACAAACCTGTAAACACAGTATACTCTCGTCCAAGGGCATCACGCATGTTACCTAATCGCGGGCTGACGGTGAAAAGTCATTGCATTCAGTTCTCCTTGTTTTAAATATTTCATAAACAATAAAAAGAGGTAAAAAAAAAAAAACAAACCTTTCTTTGCCTCGAAGCCATGTGTCTTTAAATATCGGATAGTTAGAGTTTTAAAAGTATATTATGCAAACCATCGGGAATCATCATCATGGATTTTTTTTATCGGAAATTAATAACGGACACTCGTATATGAAGTCAATACCATCGGAAATTAAAATTCCGAAATGATAACTGACTTACGGACAGGCGCGGATCAAAATGTTCAAAACGTATAACGTGAAACGAGAAACGAACATGGTAAATATATATACGGTACTCTACTTAAGATTGACTTAGTGTATAGCATATCGATTGGAAATATAAGTCAAAAACATGTTTTTTTTGTGCAAAGAAGATTGGTGGATAAGGCGTGTAAACTGCCTAATGCCTATATCAGGACAGATGAAATATTGAAAATTTAAAGTATTAACAGATCTGATAAGTATTTTTTTTTAAAAATCATAACAATATATATTTAAACACAACATAACATCGATTTGTAACCCTAATTAAGATATGTTCAATACTTGAAATATGTTGATTTACATGTAAACTGGCGTATACGCATCAAATCCTCCAGACATCGACATCTTTTAGAACTTTGGTGTCTTTTCTTTCATAGAGTGGGTCTGTGCTACATATTTGTGTCAAGGTCTACTGAAAATTAACCAATTTCAATCAGCAAAAACATGGATAGTAAACCCAACGTACATTTAAACTATCATTTTGTATCCCAACAATTGAACGTAAATTTTAGAAAAATAATACAAGTCCGTACATTCGTAGCCAATATCGCATTTATGATTTCAAGAAATTTTTGGGACTGAAATGGCTCAGTGTTTAGACACTAGGCATTAGCTAACCTCATATAAAAATATGCCTTTTGAGTTGTGAGTTCCATACAGTGGCGTCGGAAGAAAATTGAAGGTGGGGGCTATACTTATTATTTGAAATCTTGACAATACTCTGTCCCGAGTTTTTGCTTCCACTACTTTTTGCTTGATATTTCGATAATCATAAATACCTTTGTGCTCAACTTACGTTCATTCACTAATATGAAAAATGTGCAGATTTTCTATTTTGAAACGCCCCCTCTACCACTTCAGGTTTCAATACACATCCAAAAATAAAAAGTCTACGGGGATTTTGCATTGCATCAGCCATTAAAAAGCCCGGATGATAACGTTGAAAAATTGGGGTATCCCGAGTACTTGCGAATAGAGAAAAGATGTAAACATTTCTCATTATAAATCTCCGTAAGAAAGTTTTCGTTACTGTGAACTGTTATGAGTGAAAAATGATAATTGTTCAATGAAGATATCTTGGATATATTCCCTTATATTTACATTTTCCAATGTCTTTGCCTGTGATAACACTACGTATCGATTTTGTACTATATAACCCATAATACAAATGACGACAAATTGAGGCGCCAGCGGGGTTTGCTTATTTACATTTAAATATTTAGTCGCACGATGGTTTAAAATTATATAAATATAAGTAATAAGGAATAATTCTTTGAATATTATGAGGTGATAATTACGGTCAGGGCGTGATCAAATCTATCATAAGCCCTTCGGGCTTTATTGGATTTGATCACGCCCCGACCAAAATTATCACCTCATAATACTCAAAGAATGATTCCTTAGTCCTTACTTATTGATTTCAACTGTATTTCTTTCACAGGTATGTGGTTTTTTTTTATTAAAATCGTCAAAAAGTGATGGAAGCAATAACTTAGAACAGACTATAGCTAAGAAAAAAAAGCATTACGGTTATAAATAGGCAACTTAGCGTTAACAGGTTATGTAATTTTGTTCTGCAATGATCGCTACCTTCATAACCCGCATCAATCATCAAAGAAAGCATTTTATTGTTTATAGTTACATCTTTCTTTTAACGAATTAATTAAAGCAATATGAGCTGTATCTTTTTTACAATTTTATTTTGCTGAAAAAACCTGCTAATATGCCAAGCTTTGAAATAAATCATTCATTTTTGTCAGAAGAAAAAATTTCTCTTCTAGGGACAAATATAGAAATTCAATTTTTGTACAAGACGACAATAATTCGATTTTGCTTCAATTAAGGCTTCTTAACGGCTTTTCTAACAAAAACTAAGACTAACAGAGATTAAAAACCATGATATTTTTTCATTAATGTAGAAAATAACATTTTCGAAAAAAAAAATCGGCATGAAAATTGCAGCTGATATTGCTTTAATTGAATTTAAAAAAGTAAGTAAAACTCACTAAATTTTACTGTTAATGTACACATTACGTTATCTAAAAGAAACTGCCAAGTCGTCTTCTATGGGAATTTGAGGCTGATATTACGGGGCGCTCTCTCCCGTACAGGACTAAATACTGAGCCAACCGTGAGCTTCTTCTCTTGTTGTTGGACCCAGCCTCATATAACCTCCAACAAGCCAACACGCGTTTTAGTTTTCAGACTTTTATATAGACTTTACATGAAATATACTTTTACGTGAGTTTGGTATGTATCAGCACCGAAGGTCTGATTCCAACTGCTATCATTTTCAATTCAGAATAATATATAATGAACAATGGAACAACACAATGAAGGATTAACATAAGAAGTACGGATGTAAGTAAATCAATTATCAAACAGTTATTGAGTGACTAGGGACATTTTAGCAGCATGTACATAAAAGGATTAATAAGATGAAAGAAGCTTAAGTGTCAATAAACATAAACAGAAGTCAATTAAAAGATTAGCTGTCCATCACTGATTGTGCCTCAGGTGGGATTAATGCTGCGCGGAATTAATAACGTTTATAAAACAGTTGTCGAAATAGATGAAAAGTTTTTGTAGCAATTAACACAAAGTCCGAAAAAGTTAATTTACACAATAATTAGAAATAGTCCGAAAGATTGAATGTCACACCGTGACACTGATATCATCATGATTATTTCGTGCAGTCCGTGATTTTTCGTTATTCGCTGTGGATTTCGACCAATCGATAAACGGGGCGTGCAGATTTCAGTCTGGCTGTTTCTATAGAGCTATGAAATAACTATTAGTTAATTTAGTTTCCGTAATTTAAGAAATAAAGGGAATCATACTCGGTAGATGTAAATATAGAATTGTGTTTGATTTAAGATGAAAAGGAGATTAAAAAAAAAACGCCAATTTTATTCTGGATGCAAATTTGCACATTTAGTAATAACATTTGAAACACGATTTTTGTAGGCATAGTTTGCATGAAAGGCAATTTATCAAATGCAGTTTTAAAACTTTAAATTGATATAAAAGTCTGAATGACTGGTGTCTCTTGTCTCCATATGCGCATTCAGTGCGATTCGCCGTACACAAAAGGCTTACAATAAAAAGATTAATACATTTTTGTGCTTAAACACATAAGTTGTGAAGGGAACATGTCACCCTTGAATTCTATAAAAATGACTAAATAAAATGAGTTATGTATCGATTTGTCTGATATCACACCATCTTATTGATTCATATCCATATCGTTGTAGGTAATCGGTTTGGCAGTCAAGCAATACAAGTAGATGTAGATGTAGCCTAGAGGTCATGCAATCATTTTAACTTAAATTTGATTGACATACTGTGAAGGATATCATATGCATATTTATTACAATCCACTCAAATTTTTCCATATCCTACTTTTAGTGTCTCTTGTTACGATCGTAATTTATCTAGTACGCACAAAAAAGGCAACAATATCCTTTTTTTCTTCTTTCTTCTTCTTCTTCTTCTTCTTCTTCTTCTTCTTCTTCTTCTTCTTCTTCTTTTTTTTTTTTTTTTTTTTTTTTTTTTTTTTTTTTTTTGGATAATGTTGAAAACTACATACATGTTACAAACCCTGTTTGAAGCGGCAAAAGCACATATTTCATTGTCTTCATATTCATAGTTCTTCATTGAAAGAACTGCATCTCTATCATAAAACGGACGGGCTGATGGCATGTCACTTACTTATTCCCTTTATGCTAACATTGGCTAATTATGTATTCATAAGAACTAACTTTGTACGAGATAATTTCAATACATACCCGGCAATAAGATATATTACTTTACTCCAGAATCTCCCAAACGTTTGAAGTGGTTTTATGGGTTTTTTTTTTCTTTGGAATGAGCACAATTGTTAAATTGAATGTATTCTTTGACATATAATGAAAAGCATACAGTACAATGTGGGTTCTTGGTAACTGTAGACCTCTGTTGCCTCTCTTTAATATTTTTGTGCACTGTTCTAGTAGTCTACACCCGGGCTTTTCACAACTTCTATATGGACAACGACTGGACGGAAGCATGATCAATTCGTTCCAAGAATTCAGTTTGATTGACTGTGTTACTGAATGTTTAGTAACACCAAGATGTGTTTCAGTCAATTACTGCACCGGAGCAAAGTTCTGTGAAATCAACTATCAGAGGAAATCAGAGACAAAGTACGTGATGAGCGCTGGGTGGGTTTACAGCGAAAAGGAGCACTGGCCAACAGTAAGATGCTGTATAGAGAGTTATTTTCGCCCCATGTTATTTTCGCCCTTCTACACTTCCAAATGCTTTTGTCCAGTCTTGAATTCGCCTAGATACAGTTGTGTTAAAAGAGATTGGAATTCGTTCCATCATTAATTCGCCCGCTGACAACGAGGACAATAGGGTCGAAAATAAAAAAAGGGGCGAATATTTTCCTGTATACAGCATACGTTTTACCTTGAAGAGTGTTATAATAAGGATTAGATATCTAGTTTCTTTGGGTTTTTACAAATAAAACTATGATGATCACTCCGTTCTCGTAATTTGTATAAACATGGAAAGAGCTATGGGTTTAGCTTCTGTTAATATTTTTTTCTCGCTTTACGAGCTAAGTTTTTATTTCTAACCTACATGTAGGTATTTTAATGGGTTTTTTTTTTACCATGAAGTTTAAATAATATGTCATTTATTCTAAGATTAATTGTTATACTGATTTCCTAGAGAGTCGTCTCAAATTAAGTTATACTTTTTTACTGTTTGACCCGAAGGACAGTTGTTAAAAAGTACAATAGATTTACTGTATTTATTTGTATTTCTGCCTTACACCGGGTTTTTTTAAATAGTATATAAAAACTTATTGCAAAAATAACTGTTTGGTAACATTTAAAAAATCAGAGTACTGAGAGTACTGAAAGACGGGGTCTTGAAAGTTTGAATTTGTAATCGTACTTAATTTCTTCGAATATGCTTCCAAAAATTATGAGTTTGAACAAGTTACTTCAATCTATGTTAATTCGGCTTTTTTGCAATTGTCTGATACTTTGTACTTTGCCTATATTTTACTCAATCCCGGCCTTCATAATTGTAGAAAATTGACACAATGGTATTTTATGGAAAATAAGACCCCAAGAATTTTTTTTTAAAATTACTACTAACCGAAAAAATCAAAACAACTATATCAAGGAAGATAATTCAAATCATAAGATTTATTCAATTTTGTGATCCAAGAGAATATCCGAAGTCGGACGGAATCCGCTATACAAGGTTTATGAAAACCTCGAAAACTCTCAAACTGCTGAATTAACAAACAAAGTTAATATTAGTATACCGATAACAAACACAGGCACCTGACGTTAGAAATATTTCTTTTTACAATATGATTCCAAGTACTCTAACAATAAAAAGGTTTGTCACGGTCGCCATTTTGATTTTTTAGACCGACTTATCAGACACGATTTTCTTCATTTGCGATTCATGCAAAATTAATAGGTAAAAATAAATCCGTTCGACACTTATTACTTTTTTGCGTAAACTCGTGCATCACCTACACGAATTACGATACAACCGTTCCTTTCATTAAAAATCATACTCCGAAAATCAGAGACATAAATAACAGAGATTGTCAACTCCGCCATTAGCGTGTAAATGTTACGGGACCAACCTTACTTTGAGAACTACAAGTGCAACAGCAATCTTGTATAAGTCATTAAATGATAGTGAACATGAACATGAACCTGTAAATATTTTAAGCATGTTTTATTTATGTAATATTTACAAAAACTCTTTATTTAGTTTTTAGAGTACTTTTTTAAAACTTATTGACTTTTCACAAAATAATAATGGTAATGCATTACTTTAATCATGTAATGGTAATGTAATGCATTACTTCAAGAAAATTAAGTAATGGTAATGGTAATTAAATGCTATAATTCATGAAGTACGTAATGGTAATTTAATGCATTATTTTACAATGTAATTCATCCAAAGCCTGATTCCAAATGCATGTAAGCCGGAAAACATGAACATAACATTTAACTTGGTTCTTCAATCGATAAGATTGTATATTTTATATAATGTATAAGTCTTCCAAAATGTATAATCTATTATAGATTTTGCTTACAATGCATTGTTTAAAATTTAAATTCAGTTTAATCAACTAAAGAGCCAACGAACGAGAAGGCAAATTCAGACTTGTTTTTATTTTCTTTGTACAAAATTCCTTTAGAGACGAACAGCAGTCATACCACAAGTAGACTGGAAGCCAATGAAACAACTAGTATTTAATTTGTAAAAGATCTGTGTATAACCCGTCCCGATTTTAACTTCGGCTTGCGCATGAAGTTTGGTAGTATTAAGGTAAAAGACTGTCAAAATAAAATTCACAACTTTTCAAAAATGGCACATTTCGTTTGGGAACTTTAATTTCGATTCCACCATCAACCTCTTCTATTGATTAATGAGCTCGTACACCAACTGAATAGTCAACGGCGCTGTGCATTCAGGTACGTAACTCATTCCACATTTGAACCCGAGCAAGAATATTTTGATCAATAAAACTATTTGTTTATTTTCTAAATAGAATTTGGTTTATACACAGAGGACTTAAAAAGATTTAACGCGTGTTTTTATAATACATATTGACTGAAATGCATGAAAACTTTCTGCACTATTTTCTTACGCGTAGACCCAATTCATGTGTTCTAAGCGTGCCTTCCGGTTTGAGACTTCGAATAGACGGGGTCACGTGACCCCGTCTAAAAATCAGACGGCTTATTTGGTTCTGTTGATTCTCTTTTGATAAAATCCTTAAAACAATTTTGTTCTGGTTTTTATAGGACCTCGCTGGAGCCTGTGAAAACTCGAGCTGTAACATGAACGAGACTTGTAAGCACATGAAATACTCCAAGGACAAACTCTATGAATGTGTTCTTTCAGGTATATCAATTTTTACACCCCCACGCCCTTTTTTTTGTCTTTCAGATCATTTCGTGTTTTTTTTTTGTTTTTTTTTGGGGGGGGGGGTGTTTTTTTAAAAAATATTTTAGTGAATATTTGTAGTCAATAATCAATATAAATAAACATGAAGTATGAAAACCTATTTGTTATGAGGTAATAATTTATTAAAGGTAGATAAAGGAGGAAAAAATAACGTTTTTTAAAGTTCAAAGCCGTTAAAAGAAATAACATTAATTGACACTTACAGGTTAATGATGATAATTATTTCATTTTCAATGATGAGTTGGTTTTTTGGTCATTTTAACCATTGCAAAAAATCACTTTGTTCTCATTAGTAAGAAAAATAACCATAATCCACCCAATTAAATCCCAATCATTTGTTGTGAGTCTTATATTTTGTGAACACCAAAAGACTTGGATATTTAACGTTATAAACAGAAAATAATTAACACTGTATATTGATTTTTTTGCGTGGACCCTGAGGTCCACGCAGAAAATATATAAGCGAGATTAAACCGGATGCAATGGGGAAAATTCATTCTGCGCATGAGCTAGCCTGGTTCCTGTGCGTAATGGGTAGCTCAGGGAACCAGGCTAGCACACGTTTATCTGAATCGGGATCGGGATTCCGTGCCATGTGTTCATAAGTTCAAAGGCGCTGTAATTGTAATGTTGTCGGTAAACAGTACTGAAACAAAGTATTCCTTTTAAAGAAATGATTGGCATGTGATATGAACAATCAGTATTATGAAATAAGTTTATGCTATGCCGAAACTACAACATGCATCAAATAGCATAATTTGCAATGTTTTTTTGTTTTCCGAAAACACAATCATGTAACTTAACTTTACCTTTATAGTAGGCGAGGCTAGAGTACTTCTCGATTAAATTTTTTAAAGCATTTAAGTATGATTGAATAATTATGTCCCTGCATAAAAGTTTTAATCTCAAGAAAAATACATCAAAATATGAAATTTTTAATTTACACAAAGCTGTCACTGCATAGTTAACAAATTAGTGCGAATCGTAATGTGTGCGCAAATAGTAGAATTCGCCGAATGCATGATACTATACATACAAACTTCATTCATAGATAGATCATAATTATTTTAGAAGTATGAGCCCTTTAAATTCTGAGATAAAAAGTAAGGGCTATACATAAATGCATACGTAGACTAGTAAAACGTACAAATTTAGTGGTTAAAAGCAGAGGGCTAGAGTCGGTGAAATCTCTGATAATCTTAAGGCTTTCACGTTTTCGTTGGAAACACCTGCAAATGGTCCACGTATTGTAGTCCTTTTTTTAAAGGACAGCAACTTGTTTATGTCATATCTTAAAAGAATGAACTAGTGATAGGAAACACACGTATATCAAAATAATTTCGGAAATTTTGTTGAAAATAAATGTGCGCTCATAACACTTTTTAAGTAAAGTAATAAAAATTTGTTAAATTTTAGTCAATTTGTTTTAATTACATGACCCCTTTTGCCTTTGTTTAAAACATATAAAAAAGAAATTAGTGTAATGTTTTGCTATTTCATTTTTAGCTCATCTGAACTGAAGGTTCAGTTGAGCTTTTCTGATCACCTGTTGTCCATTCTCCGTACGTCCGTCTGTCCGTCTGTAGACTTTTCACATCTTTGACTTCTTCTCTAAATCACTGGGCCAAATTCAACCAAACTTAATATAAAGTATCCTTGTGAAAAAGGTATTCTAAATTGTTCAAATAAAGAATTTATCGCCCTTTTTAAAAGGGAGATAAATTCAAAACAGTGAATGGTGAAAGTATGATTATCAAAACAAAACTGGGGCCCCGGGTGGGGTTCAAAGCTTAACATAGAAATACGAGAAAAACAATAAATAATGATACAATAAATTGTAAAAATCGTGATCCTCGGACTAAAACTGTAGCCCCAAGCGGGGTTCAAAGTTTAAAAAAGAAATACGTAGGGAAAATGTTTAAAAATCTTCTTCTTAAAAACCACTGCACCAGAAATGCCAATATTTCCACCAAAGCCTATTTATATGGTGAAGATTCTAAATGGTAAAATTCGTGACCCTCGGACCAAAACTGGGGCCCCAGGCGGAGTTCAAAATTTAACATAGAAATACGTAGGAAAAATCTTTAAAAATCTTCTCGAGACCACTGCACCAGAAATTCCAATATTTACCCAATAAAGCTATTATATATAATGAAAATATGGTGACCCACGGAAAAAAATAGGGTCCGAGGTGGGGTTCAAAGTTTAAAATTTATAGAAAAAATGTTTTAAAATCTTTTTGTGAAGAATTACAATGCTTCAATTTGTGAGATTACTATGCAAACATCCTTAAATAATGCAGATTCCAAATCAATAAAGCTGTGACCACCGGACTAATGCTGGGGCCCCAAGAGGGTTCAAAGTTAACATAGAAATATATATTATGGAAAATGTTATAACATTTTCTTTTCGAACACTACAAAGCTACAGTTTGTAAGATTACTATGTAAGCATCCTAAGATAGTATAGATTCAAAATTGTTAAAGCCAACCATAATCCGCAGACCAATACTGGGGCCTAAGACAGGGGTTCCAAGTTTGAAATAGAAATAGCATATGCTACAAGATAGAATGTTACAAGGAACTGTTGTCCAGGTGAGCGATGTGGCCCATGGGCCTCTTGTTATAATTACAGTAAATAAAACTGAACAAAATCAACAGACTGCGGAATACCCAAAGGAATAGGGATAAACATCGATAGCGCAAAACGCGAGGACGCCATTGGTATACACAGAAGGATGCACGCCTCGTGTTCTGACGGATACTTCCAGTTTGGTTCCGGACGTCTGATCTGTCAGTCAAACGGGGAGTGGAAGTACGACATTGTCTGTGAAGAGGGTAAATAGTTAATGGTTTAGTCTTATATAACACGCGGTATTTGCATATTTGAAACAAACAATGCAGTTATGTTTTTCTCAATATCACAGGTAGTAATTAATGTTTTTGGTAAAAAGCAACGGCCCGAACTGCACAAAGCATGTACATAAAACTTGATGGTTTTTAAACATACATTTATTTTTGGTTTTATGGGATTTGTTCACGTAAAAAGAATGATATATGTCTTAAATATTTCTAAAAAAAATCATTGATTCAAATCATTCAGAAGTAAAATGCGATACGTATTATATAGTGTTACAATCCCTAAAGTTTACAGTGGACGGGGCAGTTTAATAAGGATGAGATAGGATTAGGATATGATTAATGGTTAGGATACAATGGATAGGATCATGGACGTAGAATGCATGGCACCTGATTTTGTATACAGGATAGAAAAGAATTTAAATAGCAGCACTGCGTTTTATATTCTTGTTGTTGCGCAAACTATAGATAAGTATAGAGAAGGACAAATAAAGTATGCAAGAAACGAACAGTTCTTTTTTAAAACTTAACCTATGGAAATCAATTTTTTTTCTCTTTTTTTTGTTTAAAGGTTGGGTTCAGTACGAGAATCATGTTTATCGCCTATTCACAGAACAAAAGACTTGGGACAATGCAAAGGTTGGCAAAATCAAGAGTGTATTGATGAGAAAAAAAGCACATTGCATTTGAATGTTTAAAAAAAATTGTACATTTTTTTAGGCTTACTGTAAGGCAAAAGAGGCTTATTTAGCAGAGATCGAATCTTTAGATGAAAATAATTGGATCAAGCAGTTTCTTTATAGGATGGGTAAGACAACATATTCCTTTGACATTGAAACGTAAATTTATTTCGTGAGGACTAACTTATTAACATAGTAATAAATGATTTTTAAAAAATCCACATTTTACTGAAATAGAAACTACGTAAAACGGATACATTTTGGTACCAAAATAGGTTTCTAAAAATATATTTATATCAGTATAATACGACTATAAAACCCGGGAAATATTGAAATATTGGTGATTTCTTACAAAATTAAAAAAAAAGTAGACTATATTGTTTTTATCAATAAGAAGCAATCAACCTAAGATATATTGGATTTTTTTTCTTTTTAGGCTTCCCAATTGCAAAAAAGGTTAAAAAACATGAATAATCATTGCGAAAAGTAGAAAAACCGACTAAAAACAGTCTTCTAGCTATCAATAAACATATAATCATCAACACCAAACTAAGGGTGTTAGGAATTCTGTAATGATAAACAACAAACTATATGTGTTAGTTCGTATTAACCTTTCTTGTAGAGGAAGGTTTAGTACTCAATTACTATAAAAGTTATACACACCACAATCTTAATGTGTGGGTACTTAAATACAGAAAGAAAAGTGTCACATTGTATATTGCTATAAACAAAGAGTTTTAGTACTTGTTACGTTATAAAGTCCAAATTAAGTGTATCATTGCTGTCCTTGTATTATTTTCTACAACAAACTGCGTGTTATTTCTTTTTTATTAATACCGATGTTTTCTACCTTTGTTGTAGAAAGGTGTCAAACGATCTTGTACAGCTGTGGAGTGTGGATAGGTGGCACCGACCAGAACACAGAATCAGAATTCATCTGGAGTAGGAGTGGAAATAAAATCACCTTCACACAGTGGTCAATCGGAAATCCCAATAACGTCTTTAACGAAGATTGTATTGAGATGTATCGCTCTAATGGGGAATGGAACGATAAGAGATGTGGTTCCACAATATCTTTTATTTGTGAAAAAAACTTATAATGTTACGTACATATAGAGGACATAGACTATTGATCAAGCTGTTCCGTTTTAAAGAAGGCTGGATGACCAACACATTTTCCCATCAAATCTTACTTAAAGTTTTAGATATGATGCTAAATGCTATACAAAAATACTACATGAAAAAAACCCCAATTTTTTCACAACAGAGGGCCGATATTGGTCAATGGTTGAATTTGGTATGGTATTTGTTTTTGATATGTATTGTTGTTTTTAATATATATTTGAGTAAATAACTCGTTGCTTTTTCTTCACGGAAACCCCCCCCCCCTTTTTTTTTTATCTTTATCCTACTTTTTTTATTATTCTGAAAACGCCGCTTAAAATAAATTGTGGCGTCATCATTAACAAATTGTTCGTGTCATGACGTCATAGTTTAAATTGCAGATATACATCGACAAAAAGGAAAATATCTTAGTTTCTCCGAATAAAACAAAACAATTGTGTTGCGGAAAAGTGTTAATTAGGGTGTGATAAAGGGTAAAATAAAGGGTTATGATAGAAGGGATGTTATATAGGCGCGTACCTTAGTTCACATCAAGGGTGCAAAGCGTAAACAAGTAAAGTGCGTCATAATGGACACACATAATAACCATGTAGATTATTTCTTTATCATTTATCAATTCATTAAGCTGTTTTATCGTTCGTTAATGCCGCATTTGACCAATTAAAATAAATGTCATACATGTACGGTTCCCATAGTATGATTCATAAACAATTTGCTTCAGTTATAGTTAAGTGGGTGGCCCATTTTATTGCAGAGGAAATAAATAAAGGAAATTAAAGTGATGCGGAGATATATACATAGACTATAGCACAACAATTAAATATTGATTTTTATTTTTAAAATGAACGTTTCAAAAAACTACGTAAATATATTGATTATGTTTTCCGTGAGAAAACAATACATTACATATCTCACATTGATTTGATAGTCTCTATTTTTTAAAAAGACTTCGTGAGGAGAGTTAATGTACCGGCATCTGGTTCTTTTTTGTTCAACGTCACACCCGATGTTATTTTCCGATATTTTAAGGTATACATTACATTTGTACACAAGACAAAATGTTAAATAAAACAATCTAAAAAGTTAATAAGGTCTTTTTTTGGAAAGGAACGACATTGATTTACTACAATGCATTTGTTTATGTCATTTGTTCTTAAGTTGAGTTTAGGATTCATATATATTAGCAACTAAAAGCATGCTGTAATCCTGCCCGAAGCTACAGAAAATAAACAGTTTTGTTATTCGTACCGAAATCTCAATGAAAGAACTAAAGGTTTTGAATCTTTAAAACGTTTTTGGTCGCTTACATATTTAGTACATATAACTTACAAAGTATTCATAAGAACACGTATCTCTCAAACAAATTTCGTAATTCCAAGACTTCTGAAGCGTAATGTTTGTTTTGAGAACCACACGTGTAAGCAAATTATGTACGAAAGACTCTGGGGTTTTTTTCGAATGCTATTTTTTTATAGATATGGTGCCACTTTCTTTTGTTTTGTTCTTGTTGTTCATTTGAGTATTTTATTTTGCATTAAAGATAAGGATAATAAAAGCCATAATAAAAGTATTCATTGCATTTGTTTGATTATATATAATTCCCTTTTGGAAACTTTAAACAAGCTAATAATTAAGTGAATTGATTTTCTTTCGAATCGCACTGTTTTGAACATGTCAGAAAATACCAAGTCATTGTTCATAACTTCGTTCTGCACAAAGTATTTGTTTGAGTTAATGATGCATATATATTAGCAACTAAATGCATTTTGTAATCTTGCCTGAAGCTACAAAACAGATTTTTTTGTAATTCGTAAAAAATCTAAATGAAAGGACTAAAGGTTTCGGTGATATAAAACGTATTTATTCGCGTTATGTACATATAATTTACGAAGTATTCATAAGAACTCTCAAACAAATTACTACTTGATTCTAAATCTCAAGATACGTTGAAGCCTTTTTTTCAGTTTTGATGACATCAAGTGCCAAAAAATGATTTACGATAGACTCTGTTTTTTTCGGAGTTTACTTTTATGGATAACGTTCCATATTCCATTGTTTCGTTCTTGTTGTTCATTTCATTATTTTATTTTGCATTGAAAAAATGACAATTGAAACCCTAACAAACGTATCCTTTTTCATTGCATTTGATATTTTAATCCCTTTTGGAAACTTTTAACAGACTAATAATTAAATGAATCAATTTTCCTTCCAATAGCACTGTTTTGACAATGTCAGATATTACCAGATCTTTGTTCATTACTAAGTTCTGCACAATGTATTTGTTTAGAAACTTCAACTTTCTAATATTTTTAAAAATCCTCTTGTACTGTGTTTTAAAAGTCAATAGCTGAACTTTACTCAACATGGCAACACATGGTATTGGAACGAAATCTGTCCACCACCCCCCCCCCCCCATTCCTCGGTTGTGTGAGTAGGATGTGCAAGTAAAAAGTTATAAAACAGTCAACGTTTGTGGAATATAATTACGGTAATAAAACACAAAACCTGCTGCTGATACTTTATCTTTTCCCACGTAGCTGTGTTGTTGAACTTCGAAAACAATCCTCGTTGCTACATTACCACTTAAAAAAACCCACACGGTGTATAGTTTATCAATGCAATTATGTGTATATATGAAGACAATGTAGAAATAACTACCGCGTATTTAAATTAATGGTAACTAATCAATGTAAAGATGAATCAATAAAAAAATAATTGAATCGAAATTATCTGTTTTTAAATTTATTCTGCTTATTAAATATTTATTTCAACACTTCTTAAGGCTTATTGTTTGCTCATTAATCAATCATCCGTAAGGGAAACACATAAACCATGAAAAAAAAATAATTTCAAACGGTCCAAATCATTATCATAGAAGTGCGTAATACAAGTTGTTCACGGTGCAGACAAAACAAAACTTCATTATACAGTACAATGTATCTTTTCCAAATCTTTAGATGTCCGTTGATTTTATTAAGTTTTCTTGTATTGAGTCATGGTAGTCTACAGCCGGGATTTTCTAAACTTCTGTGGGGTCAAAGACTAGACAGGAAACTAATCCAATCCTTCGCACAGTTAAGTTTCCTGGACTGTGTGGTAGAATGTATGGTAACACAGCGGTGTAAATCTGTCAACTATATCAAAGGGGCTAACTTCTGTGAAATCAATTACGAAAATAAGATGACAGCAGAAACTAAGTTCATAGACAGCGCTGGATGGGTATACAGTGAAAAGGAGCACTGGCCTAAGGTTAATATATCAATAACGTTTTGTCGTTCTTGTGCAGTTTTGTCACCTTTTTTATGTTTCGTAAAAAAATCATTTACGTCATTGTTTTTAAGATCCTATTTGCAGTATATAACTATATACGGAATAATTGTTTAATATGTTTTAAAGTACTCACCAATTTTGATATGATAGTGTATGTATGAAATTGTTTCAGAGTTTGTTTTTTTTTTTTTTTTGAACATCGTTTACCTCAGTCACATTTCATTAATGGAGTTAACAGAATACTGAACTTTAATTATTTTAAAACGATTGAAAAACAAGTTTAAAACTTATTTAATATATCTTGTCGGCACGGATGTTAGCGCGAGAGAGCCATTGAAGTGAAAGAAAGCCGGAGTACCCTGTGAAAAACCACGTCTCTAAGTGGGTGTCCAACTGCCGATCATGAGGATCAAAATCGGGTCGCAGCGATACGAGACGAGTGCGTTTTCCACTATATTAACAACCATGATAGAAACGGCGTCTGCAAGGCTCGAATTGTTTTCGAATGTAAAAAAAACTTATAAAAATCTTTGAGAGATGACAAGGTGACAAAATTTGTAAAAAAGAAAACAAATGTCATCAGAGAAATATAGATGTTTTTTAATATGTTTTACGGTGCGACCGTTGGGGCGAGCGCAGCATGTGATCAAACATTGAATTATGATAAATCAATAAAAATAATTTTAACAAAGTAAATAAATTTGATTGCAAATTAAAATAAAACATACCTATTTTCAGTAAATTTACATTATTCATAGTTTATAAGATTTGTTATTTATTTCTTTATACGTAGAACATAAGTTCAATCTCAGATGCAAAGTTGTTGAATAATAAAGATTTTAATATAGATGTTCATTGCACTATATCTCTTCTTTTAAAGTGATTGTAACGTACGTAAGTTCATCCCCTTTTTTTCAGTAGACATTTTTTTCTTTAACTTTCAAAAAAAATTATCATAGAGCTACCCCCCATGTTAATTTTTTTTTCAATTTACACATAGAAAATTGACTAATCATGGAGTTTCCCCTTCCACTTTTAAAAGAAATTATATTTTTTTTTAATTTACGCTTATCATATACCAAAAAAGTTGCCCCCCCCCCCACCTTGGGATTGGGAGCAAGTAATCTGAAATGGATTTGAAAATAAAGAAACCATTGAACTGCTAAAGAGCTGAAGGATTATAATTTTCATGATTTTGAGAATTATCCTTTTTTTTCTTTTTGCTTGTTAAGATTTTTTGGATGAGACTGCCATACACCCACCCCCTTTAAAGAAAACGATGCTGCGTGTACGTTTCTGGAAATTAACGTTATCGTAATTATAGTGGATAAAATAAATGGTAGCATTCATCCAAATGAGTGCAAGTTACAACTGTTTCCTATATCTGAAGAAATGTCCTCATTCTTTAGCCTTGCAAGATTTTGAGAGGATTTTCAGCAGATTTGCAATAACTTTATTTAGAGTAAGTTTCCCATATTGTGACGTCAAAGTTGGCTAAGTGACGTCTGACTCTTTAAAACTCCCGTGAGAAATAAAAGTACGCGAAATATACTGTTTATTTACTTAAAAAGCATGATGTTCTTAAAATTACACATCTTATATGCTTCTCAAAAGTTTTACTTTGATTCTCGCGAGAACGTGAGGTTGGAAACCATTGGTACTATGAATTGTGGGTCAAAATTTACTGACGCCGAAAAAATCTATCGGATCAATGTGTAAACCTTTGTGACGTCACTCGATTATTTTTTGATTGACAGTGTACTGAGGTGAACTTTAGAGGTAGCATTGACTGTATGTCGTATACATCGTTATTGTTTTTATGTTGTCTTGCTGATTCTCGTGAGAATGTGAAGTGGTGAAAATTGCCATGATTACAGGGAACTACTGGGACGATTAAAACAATGCATTACTGGTCCGATTTACTGACGCCAAAAAAAATCCATTGAATGAATGTACAACTAGTCCGAATTTTTTATTCACACACGCCTTGCCGGTAGAGCTCGCTTCGCTCCGGCGCTGCGTGCCGGCGAGCTGCGCTCGCTATAAATGCATTGAATCGTAAGAGTTCGGCTAATTCTTATCTTATATGGTCAAAAATAGACTTACAGGTGTAAAATTTATTAAACTTAAAGAGACAGTCCTAAAGAAACCTTAATAGTATTTTTTGTAAACAACAAAAATAAGAAAAATGCATCTTTAAAATGTAAAAAAAAATCGAATATATTTTGTGCAATAAATGTTCATTTTATTTCATCCCTCGCTGTTGTATTAAAACACAGATAACAAGAAAAAAGAATAATAATTCAAGTCTCAAAGAAGTCAAAAGGAGCGCCATAATTTACATATTAAATCTATGTATGTATTGAAAAAAACCCCGATAAGAATAAAACCAAAACTACATGCAGAATATATACAATTTGGCAAAATTGCTATCAAATTGATTATAAGAAAATAATATATACTGGTTATTCATTTATTTTGTGGGATGGGGTGTAGCTGTTCGTCAAAGATACCAATAAATCAAAATACTTTACCTCGAAATCAGTTGGTCCCTTTTAGTGGTTAATTTTATCAATGAATAAGAACAATCAGAATTATTTAAACAAAGAGCCCTTAGAGTAACATGACAAAAAAATTGAAACATTTGACACGCCCTTTTGTTATGACTTCGTCGACTGAGGAAATTGAGGGTTGGATAATTATCAAATAATACGAAGATTAAGACTAAAGGGACATATTATTGCACATGAAGGACCTGGCAGTAACTAAAACCTGATATGAGACTGGTCGAAGAACCCTCTAAAAGCTTAAAAGCTCTGTATCATACCGAACAAGTTTAAAAAAAAAACATTTATTTCAAAATATATTTATAAATTTGCCATGGTTTGATAAGAACAATCAAACAATTATTCGAACGAATACAGTAAAACGTGTCTAATCCAGCGGAGATTAAAGAATTTGGCCGGATGTTGCCAACATCTGGTTTGAAGGATATTTGTGCAAATCTATTTTTGTATGTGATGCAGTGGGTCTTAATCGTCTATTCTTGCAAAATCTTCAATTCTTTTGAAGTGTATTAGACCTCCTAAACAATAATTGATAAATATCTATGTACGCGAGAATTTAATAACAAATGGGGCATTTTGACAGAAAAAAATGTAACTCTGTCAGTGTACCCACACAACGCGCAATGCAAACGTTATAGGCCATCCTACCCACGGTATCCGAATCACGGCCTGAAAAAAATGGGGTGAAGTATAAACTTAATTTTGGCTGAATAAAATGCGTATTTATTTATGACAAGGCTTAACTGTATAACTAAAATTGACAGTTAATTGTTCAAATTTATTGATAGCAACGACAGGAAAATTTATTGATAATTGAGCAGTAATTATCCCACATTCAACAGTGATAGTGACCGGATTATGGGAGTTAACTCTTACTAATTATCAGTAGTCAGTTCTTTTCATCGCGGCAACTTTACAATATAGACAGGATACAGATTGCACAACATTTTAAAAATATAAATGATAAGAAAATTCAAGGGACTGAATATTTTTGCCAGATTGGACAACATGCCGGATTCAACAAGTTTTACTGTATACATACATTTGGCACACTTTAATATAACAAAACTCATGCTTCGAATTATTTTGAACAAGTAAAATTAATTACAATTAGCTCTCTGTCATGTTCATGTATGTTTTATTTTGTTAGGATCTGGCTGGAGCTTGTGCATACTCAAACTGTCAAATCAACCAGACATGTAAACACAAGAAGTATTCCAAGGACACATCCTATGAATGTGTTTTGTCAGGTTAACCAATTAATCCTTTAGTCTATCATAGCATTGACTCATGATTTTTTAAAGTATACAGTCTGATAACTGCAGCGGTGTGTGCATACAAATTTTCATAACGCGCGTTAGCGCGTTATGAAAATTTGTAAGCAAGCATCGCTGCAGTTATGAGACTGTGTTCTTCAAAAAATCATGATTTAATGCTTATATTTACATTATTTTAACTTCATCCCTTGTCTGAAAATGTGATTTATACCTTAAAATTTCAATCTTATCTTCATATTCATGGAAGAGCCACAGTAACAGCCGCAAGCGTGAACTTTGATTTTCGCTTGTGACGCTGCAGTTAACAGTGTTCAACGTTTGTGACATCATAATAAACTCGTCATTTTAACCTTTGAGTACCCTGTGTGCATTACAGTGTTATAACTGCGGTAGCTTTCAACACACTTTACAAGCAAAAAATATGTGGAATGTAAATATATGCAAATGAAGCAAATAAAAATCTCCAAAAGTGACGTACTTGAGTAATTTTATGAAAGTAAAGCACATTGTCATTTTTTTTTATGTAAAAAAGCGAACTTATTGGATCGATGTTTATATCAACTTAAGGCAGTGTTGTTAAAAATTCATGTTTTGTTTTTCTATAACACGCGCAAAACTAGTTAGAAACTGTTCCTTTAATATTTAATAGGCATTTAATGTTCCTATCCTTAATCTGAAACTATTTGTTCAGTCATTGGACTTTTGGTTTTAGACATTTTTTTACCCCAGGAATTAAATGAAATTGATTTATTTAAATAAAAACACTGATGTGAATACTATTGAAATATGTATTTATTCAAAAGATTGTGGAATACCCAATCGAACAGGAATTGATCTTAATACAACACACCGTGAAGACGCCATTGGTATAGGCAGAAGGATACACGCCTCATGTTCTGCGGGATACTTCCAGTTTGGTTCAGGACGATTGATATGTCAGTCAAACGGGGAGTGGAAATACGACATTGCTTGTGAAGAAGGTATGAATTAATGATACTTTAGCTTTGAATAACATACCAATATTTGCAAACACGTTTGAAATGAATCTATGTAATTATTTTTTTCAATGATATCACAAGTTGAGAATTATGTTCATAGTAATAACAATGACTACAAAAGCAAACTGCTGTGAATTTTTAATTACACATATTTTGTGCAAATGCTGAGGTTAAAAATACAAATAAATAAAAAAATACTTTGTCACGTGAAATGGTCCCCACGGTCATCAAAACTGACAATGAAAATGCGATATCCCGTTTTGGAATAAACCAGGTAACACGTCAGAATCAATGTATGTGAAGATGGTACATATATGTAATAGCGGTTTTATTATAAAACACGGTAGTGTTCGACATTCTGTTCTTTTTACAAACAACATTTTGTAACATTGGCATTGGTGCGAATCCGCTCCGAGTTGCTACACTGCAACTTATTTCAAGGTATTCTATCAGTGGCGAGGGCATGTATTGAGCGAGAACAATCAAATAATTTAAACTAATGCAAAACAGTTTAAACAACAGGAGGATAAAAAGTTATAAATAGGTATTGACGTGTCTGTTGTTTTTTTACAAAGACAAATCGTACGGTACGAAGGATTATCAATTGAGGTGACAAGTCAATGTATTCAGAACCTTTTAGAACACAATACATTTTTTTGTACATTTTTCCGTGCATTTTTACGTTTTATTCACTGATGAAGACGGATATTATACAGAAATGTACTGAAACCAGATGTAATTTTCATTTGTTAGGTTGGGTTCAGTATGAGAATCATATATATCGCATATTCACTGAGAACAAGAATTGGGACGATGCAAAGGTACACGAATTTAATTGATCATATCAAATAGTATATCATATAGAAGTACATTGCATTTGTACTGCAAACTTCGTATTTTTAGGAACACTGTGAATCAAGAGATGCATATCTGGTAGAGATCGAATCGTCTGAAGAAAACACTTGGATCCACGAAAAACTTGTTTATCAACATTTTCTCTCTAGAATGGGTAAGCCTTCTTTTAAAAAGTCAAATACAGGTTTTTTAGGGTCTTCCGTTGGAAACGGAAGACCCTATAGTTTCTTATTATTATTATTTTATTTTTTATTTTTTTTCTTACTCCTTCTCGGCTTTATATTTCAAAAAGGTTTCATCCAATTTCAATGAAATTTCAGAGCTTTTGTAAAGTTTTCGTGCCTCAACGATGTTAAAGTTTAAGCATTCAGGCACTTCCGTTCATATTTGACGGCCATTTTTAATTTTAAAAAAAAGTGATTTTGTCCGGAGGAAATCTCCATAAACTTTAAAGATATCGCTTAACAATTTTTACCGATGATAGATGTATCATTTCTATGGTTTACTGGGAGGGGGGGGGGTTAAATTTCATTCATCAATTTTGCTCAAAATCGAAAGTAGGTTTAATTTTTGGAAATTTCCGTTTTTTTCAACAAAAAAAGACAATACAACAGTATTAAAAAAATTTCCGTGGGTAATTTAAATCTGAAATCTGTTTCAAAATCGGACGATGCATTGCAAAGATATTGGGGATAAAAAAAATTGATTTTTCCAGAAATTTTGATTACGCGTTCTAGGTTTAAACAATAGCGTTTAGTTCAAAGTGAAATTAACTCGCAGCAAAAATAATTCGATTTTTGTTAAGTCTTACTTTGACACGTTCGAACATTTTTGTAAAGAGGTTCTTGAAATCGTAAAGGTGTCTGTTAATTCGTACTCAGAATCATTCAGATTTTGTAAAGTCGTAACAAGAATTAATCAATTCTTTTTATTTTTTTGTTTTTGTTTAAGTTACCTTTGTAATTGGTTTAAGAACATTACCTCTTACAGGAACATCTAGCTTTACTCTCGACATTAACGGAAGACCCACTTGTTGCTCTGCAACGAACTATGCTCTAGTTTTAATTCTTATTTTAAACGGGTTATTATTTTATGCATTCAAGATATATCCAAGGCACTAAAGTTGTATTTATACAAGAAAGACATCACACTGGGTTATACAAGGCAATATAATGTTAATGAACGTAATTGATTTAAAAAAATGATTACTAATGAGTGCATGAATATTTCAGAACATGTTTAAACAATTTGTTTTAAAATATATTTAAAAATAAATACATGTAGTGCATTCTAATATTGTAACCTGATTCTGTAACATGTATGTCAATATGTTTTGATTTTATATTAGTTTTATCAAACAATTTAAAATGATGTATTAAAATTGTAAGCTTTGATTACCATTTAAACGAAATGGATAGAGAAATGATAAAATCACACAAAAAAGATGTTCTTTTGTTGCAACCACTTTTAGATTAAAACAATTGGTGAAATGAATTATTTTAAAATGAAGTTTTTCAATAGGAGTTGGGATGTATGTCATTGTGATGTCTATTATTCCGTCTGTGTGTAACACTTTCGTTTGTGGATGATATGGGAAGTTCTTAGTATAAGAAGTATGTCTTATAACAAGATGACGTTCTCCTAAATTACGATGTATATCGCCAGGTTTCCGATACCTGTCATTCGGAAACGAAAGTGTTACACACAGACGGAATAATTGACGGACATATAGTCATACAGACGGACAGACCTAGATATATATCCCCAACATTATGGAACAATATTGATTGTATGTCAACAATGGTTACAATTTGTTACTTATAATGAAGTTCATTCCTAAATACTATTTAAAAAATAATATTTCAATATTAATTATATTTCAAATTGTGGTTGCTAATTGATTCTTATAATGACATACATCCAAACCACTATTCAAATAATTTATTTCAGTAATGGTTTTATTTCAATAGTGGTTGCAACAAATAACATCAAATTTAAAGTTTTAAGCGATATCAGCAAACTCAAATAATCAGTGCTTGGAGACTGATAAAACAAAAATAATGTTGATTAACAACAAACTCTGAGTAACAAGACGTGTTTACCTGTTTTATAGATCATTGTTCATACACTATATATGACTGTACAGTGTGGATTGGTGGCAGTGACAAGAACACGGAGTCGCAATTTATCTGGAGTAAGAGTGGAAATTTAATCACTTTCTTAAACTGGTCAATTCGGTCTCCAAACAACTTGAATGGCAATCAAGACTGCATCGAGATGTTTGCTTCAAATGGGATGTGGAATGATAGGGAATGTGATCACAACACTCCTTTTATATGTGAAAAAAGCCTAAACTGATGTAGATATGTAGATGACATACAGGAATATTGTAAATGTGGTTCCGTCTTTAAGCATTCATCACTTTAGCAAGGAACTGTTGGCTACAAAGTTAATAGAATTGTGAGATATACATTTGCTAAGTTGTAAGAACAATAATCATCCCGATATTCAATATGCGATTGATTTTGATCGAAACTAAGCGGAGATGATTTCCCTCTAACTTTTTCGTACAAACATTACTTTTTTTTAAATAGAAATCATCATTGTTGTAAGTTTGTCGCATTGTTTCACTCAAGTTTTGAACATCAAATAACTGGGGTTTTTTTTGTAACCTGAAAGTGATTGATATTATTTGTATATAAAATGAAAATGAAAATATGCAACACACAATTCATTTCTGTCGTTTCAGGGGAAACAAAACTATTGTATGTTTAAGTGTCAACTATATTATTTTTAAACTAAAGAAAACCTTGTTTTTTGTTGAATTCTCAGATTCAAATGTCCATTAAACATCCGCTTTTGTTTATATATAATGTGTTGGTTATCGTATTGTATGTTTTCTCATTTGTATTGAATTATTGAATTTCGAAGACAAAGAACAGAAATAATGAAATATTCAAAGCACCATTAAATTGTCTCTCATGTGACATGTGTATTTTACAAAGGAAAAAAAACCTCACGAGACCATTGCTTCAAAATATTAAAACTTATTTAAAATGCCGGAAATACTCTAGCAAAAAATCAATGAAATGGCTTTTTATATCGATTCAGAAGAGTTCTTGTGAAAATAATGAATTGATGAAGCCAATCCAAGTGCAAAGGTTTGCATTATAGATGGGACGTGCAGTGATAGATTTGCCTTGTAAAAGAGAACTATATTGATAAAACAGGGTTATTGATCTTTTTAAGGAAAAAAAGCCAAACTTAGACTCTTTTTTTTTTTTTATAGATTATTGTTAAAATTGATATTGTCTTACTTTGTAACAATAAGTTTATGATTAAATGAAATCATATATTTCATCAAGTATGATCACATTATTAAATATTTCGGAATGTTTTTTTTTCTTTTTCATTACTTTCAATTGCCAAATTTTCAGTATTACTAACAAAAGATACGAATTACAGTTGGCCACCTTATTAAATGACTTAAACTAAGTGGTTTATCAAGATGTTTTTTTTTTTATTAATGATTCAGTTAAAGCAATTTTTTTTTATACCTTATACGTTATAATATATAACCCCCCCCCCCTTCTCTTCAATATCTACAGACATATAGTCGTCCTTAAAATTGACTAAAAACTTTGAGATGGCCGAAAGTCATGGCGCAACGAAAAGTATAAACGTTAACAGTATAGATTTAACTCGCGAAAAGCCGATAAAAACTGTTGAGATGCTCAATGGTGAAAAAATCAGTAAAAAAATATTTGAACAGTTATGTTTAACTCTTACATATTTTGTGGGGGTTATGGTAACTGTATTTTGAACATGAAACACAACAAAAGAGAGTAGAATATCTGGAAATATTTTGTCATAAGAATAAACAACGCCATCTGATGTTTTAGGATTTTCCTCTTGTAAACGAAGAGACATGCGGTAAAAAATAAGAAAACTTCGAGAAACAAACTTATGATTTCGAACAAATGTGATCAATTGTATGCTGAAGAGCACAATAGACTAAGGTTGATAAAGATATTAGATATTATTATTAACTGTGCAAGCGTCTTCTTGGCGTCATGTTTTCAACGTTACCATGCACGGTGGTGACAAAACATGTTGATTAAAAAATCGCGTAAC